>NC_056738.1:505634180-505771680 GCF_019279795.1 Protopterus annectens
CACCCATTAGGCATATTTTTCCTGTAGTTTTTCGCTGGCATCCGAGATCTTCCCTTCTTTCCATTTTCTCTTTCCCCTTTTCTCTCTCTGTTTACACACACACACACACACACACACACACACACACACACACACACACACACACACACACACAAAAAAGATTACCCACTATTTTTAGTTGCAAGTTTGGTGTGGTGTTAGTGCTGATAGAGTGCGAGTAGCATTTGTGGCAGTGCTTCATATCCAGCATGGCAGAAAAGCCTGAAAAATCTTTTGGCTTTTAGAGGTGTGCCTCTTGTGGTTATAAGATTCCCCCAGTCAGATGCCCACAAGAGGTGCATTTGTTGCTTAGATCAGGGGCACTTGGAGGCACCCAGCGACATCTGCTCAGACTTCAATCCCAGGGCTCTCACTGATAGGAGGAGAACAAGTTCAGACTCCCATCCAAAAGAAGCATGCCCCCTCTGCTTCCCTGGGGACATCAGCTTCAATATCTGAAAATATCTGAAAAGGGCAAGAAGCTTTCAGATCCGTCAACATCAGATCTGAGATGCTGTTTGGATCCAGGGGAGTTGGTGCCAGCTAAATCTTCTGCTGTGCTGCATCTCTTGACCTTGGGTCCAAGCAGTCTCTCGGAGCCGTTGGAAGTAATAAGAATCCACAGCGCCTTGTCTCCGGAGCAGACTTGGGGTTGCACCCACCCAGACTGTCACTCTCTGAGTCATACTTTGCACTAGAACAAGTCCCCCTCAGCAGTTCAGACCTCCCAGCCAAGCATGTCCCCGGTTAGGTCACCTCATTCTTCCCTGTCCTCTCAATCCTCTCTGCTCTCCCACTCTGATGTGGATCAGATGAGGACTTTCCTCAAAGCCTAGATCCAGCTAGGGATTTTGCCCTCTCTGACCCATGCTGCATCTATAAAAGCTCTGATCGTGATACCGTAACCTCTTTTTCTGATCCATTCCTCAGCTTTGGAGCTGCAGGGCCTAGTGTTCCTGAGTGGACTGGCATCAGATCATGGAATATCTGTTTCCCCAGCTCTGCCTGTTTCCCAGACCAGCTTGGCTCTGATGTAGCAGAGTGGGTCCCGGATCTGAGGGGTCTGGGGTGGCCTCGTCTCTTTCTCCCTTAGGGGCTTTGGCCTCTGGGGTGGGGGGGGGTCAGGTTCTCCCAGCATCCTCTGCATTCCAGATGGAAGAGAGGGCTTTCTCAGTGCCTCAAGACATGTTCCCTCCTTTGCCAGGTTCTTCCAGTCCTCTGTGGATCGAAGTTTTGCTCCCATCTGTCTGATCCATGGTCAGCCCCTCCTGGAGACCCTCCAGCCTACCCCTCAGCAAGTGGTTTCCCCTGTTTTCTGAGTCCTTCCCCAGGTAGCCCACAGGAGGTTCCCCAGAAGTGTTGGTGCAAGAGGAAGCACACAGACTCCCCCTTGGAGTCTGATAGAGGACACTGACTTTGACGAAAGGGAACGGTCCTCCCGATCTCCACCTGATATCTCCTTTAGAGATCTCTTAGAAATCCTCAAACAAAAGGGTGGATGGTCTTCCCAACCCCCTTCCTTTGAGGAGTTAGTGTTCCTGGAGGCATTCAGGATGGGACCATCTACATCTTGGGGGATCCTACCTGCAGATCAACTTATTGATCTCATCGCCTGCTGGGCTTTGAAGGAGCCTGACACCATGGAAACAATATTGAAGCACACAGATATAAGTACCTTAGTCCTACCCCAGGATTGCCCCTTCTGGAGTAACAGTATCCTGGTTGATGCCATTGTGGTGTTGGCAGACTCAAAAAAAAAAAAAAAAAGCTCACTGAACAGAGTTGTACTTTCCACCCCCCCCCCCCGAACAGTCTCTGGCTTTGGACAGATATGGCAAGTGGGTGTGTGCCTCAACCAATTTTTCGCTCAGAGCATTGAATTACCTGGCACACTTCACTTGCCTCCAGAGAGACCTGGTAAAGGAAATTTCCACTTCTCTGATACAATCGCTGTTGGAGGAAAACTTCAAGAAGGTTTCTACACAGCTGAACATTGTGGCTTGCATTGCTAACTCCTTAATGAGACTAATTTCCCACGCAGTTGAGGGAACCTTTCAAGCGGCTGGTTCAGGCAGAGCCCTTAGGAGACGTGCCTGGATGAGACTGTGCTGGTTGGCGGACTCCTTCAAGGCATCATTCATTAACGTCCCCTTTGATGGTTCCTCCCTGTTTGGTCCATTAGTTAAGGAGACCCTTACCCACAGCGAACACGAGGGCAAGACCTTATCTGCCATAGGGATCAAGTCCCCCCCCCCCCATGGACCTTTTCCAGGAACCAAAGGAGCGGGAAGAAGATGTGGTTCCGTAAATTCCAGAGGCCTGGGATTTCCCGATTCACAAGGTGAATCCTCTTCTAGAGGCAGAAGGAGAGGACTCGATGGTAGATGCCGCCCCAGAGGGAGAGGAGGTCCACAGAACCAGGGCTTCAGGGAACCCTTCACTGACAGGCCCTTTCAGTGCTCCTGAAATGCTTTGCCCGACTGTCCTACTCTGGAAGCAGTCGGGAGCAGATTATCCTTGCACCCAGAAGCCAGGACAGATGCCTGGGTGTTAAACATAGTGCCCAGAGTTTACTATATTCCCTTTTCCATTCCTCCTCCTTGCTCCAAGGAACATCTCCTTAGTGTTCCACTCAGTCAGAGGGAGAGTGCTCTTCTAGAAGTGCAAAAACTTCTAGACAAAAGGGTCATCCAGTGGGTCCTGACTGAACAAATAGGATGCGGAACTTGCTTACGCTTCTTTTTGGTGCCAAAGATGACAGGGGACCCTTCAACCCATCCTGGATCTGAGCAGTCTGAATCTGTTTGTCAAGAAGATGAAGTTCTGCATGCTTATGGTGAAGTCCATTTTGCCGCTCCTGCACAAAGATGACTGGATATGCTCTGTAGATCTCCAGGATGCGTACTATCATATCAGAATAGGCAGGCGCTCCAGGAGATATCTTTGCTTCTGGCTGGGGGCCGATCATTACCAGTTCAGAGCACTGCCCATTGGCATCGCCACCGCCCCCCTGGATGTTCAGCAAATGCATGGCAGTAGTTGCAGCACACCTACATCTGCAAGAATTCCAGGTGTTTCCCTACCTGGACAATTTGCTCCTGACTGCATCCACAAGGCATCAACTACTCCCGGTAAGTCAGGTGATGCTGCTCCTGTTTTGCCGCCTGGGAATCACAGTGAACATGTCAAAATTCAAGATGACCCCAGTACAGGACATAGAATTCATCGGGACACAATTGAATACAGTCTCTCAAGTTGCAACCCTACCTCTACAGAGAGTAAGATCCCTGAGGCAGCAGGTTGAGTGCCTACTAGACACCTCATCTCCTCCAACTTGCTTAGTCT
Organism: Protopterus annectens; assembly: GCF_019279795.1. Taxonomy (NCBI): domain Eukaryota; kingdom Metazoa; phylum Chordata; order Ceratodontiformes; family Protopteridae; genus Protopterus; species Protopterus annectens. The sequence goes on from NC_056738.1 coordinate 505,637,565, forward strand.
TCATGGACTTAGGTTCCATATCGGCCACCTTTCTTCTAATACCCTTAGCCAGGTTCTTCATGCATGTCTTTCAGTAGACTATGTCAGTACAATGGTGTATTCAACGTCATCCTTTATCAGCCATAGTCAGGCTTACTCTGATTTTCAGGAGGCACCTGCAGTGGTAGATGATTACAGACCTTCATCTCGTCAGACCCTTTGTTCTCTCTCTCACCACAGAGACCAAGTATGACTCCCTGTTGGGGTGGGGTGGGGCAATTTCAGGGAAAGATGGTCCAAGGCACGTGAACCCCCACAGAGACCAAATTGCACATAAACATCCTGGAGATGAGGGCGGTTCTTCTCAAGTTGCAAGCCTGTCAGGACTGCCTTCCTCTGGGGACAATTGCAATTTTGAGTGACAATATGTCAGTGGTATAGTGCATCAACAAGCAGGGGGAACCTGTTTTTACCCACTTTGCAGAGAAGCCATGAGGGTTTGGGAATAGGTGATTGCTTCAAACCGCTTTCTCATTGCAATGCACATCTTGGGAGAGTCCGGTGTTCTGGTGAGCAGTTTGACCAGGTAGATTTTAAGCCCCCACTAGTGGTCCCTGAACCAGTCGGTAGTGAAGGAGATTTTCAACCATTGGGGCCAACTTTGCTGCGACCTTTTTGCCTGTCCCCTAAACAACAAGTGCAGCAAGTACTTCACTCTGATTCCTCCGGTGGGAGAGTCAACCAGGGATACTCTAGTCCATGATTGGCCCCCCGGTCTCCTTTATGCTCATCTTCCAAGTTCCCTGATTCCCAAAGTTCTTTAGAAAGCCAGCAGGTTGAAGCTCTATCTAATCCTCATTGCCCCTCATTGGCCTCATCAGGTATGCTACAGTTTCCTGTAAGGGAAAGGGTAGTTTGCTTTTTATTTGTTGTATTTTGTATTACTTTATTGCCTTTTCATATTTGCATACAGTGATTTGTTTTCTTTACACTGTGTTTTACCTGTATTCTGCTTTTAACTGCATATTAAAACTTGAAGACAGACCATCGCTCTGTCTCTTGTGCCATCCAGTTACTGGTGTGTTCTTAAACACCACTGTCTTTCTAGTTGCCTGCCCCTTATGTTAATTTGACCATATATCTCATTTCCTCTCTGCTTTTACTGGCTGATGTGAGTAAGCACAAAATTAACTTTTTGTGAAATCACTCCCCTTCAATTGTTTACATTTTTTGGCCATCCTACTCCATACTACCATAATACAAAAGTGACCACCCCTTTCAATCTGTTTTGCTGTTTTAAAAAATAGTGACACTCCACTAAAACTTAACTTTTTAGATGGGTACAACTTAAGTTACCTACTTTCACATCTAACTCCTGTAGTGCACACTGGGGTGTTTTGGATAATCCATTTTTTCATCTTACCTTTAAGCTTCTATTGCAAGACCACCAGTTACTGGAGAGCCCACATTCTGCCTCTCAGTAGTCATCTTGGGATTAGTGCTTCTGTTTTCTCCTGGTGAGAGTAGGAGTGGAGTCACATTATTTCCTGGAGACTGCTGATCACCAGAAAGCTTAATAACTGCTTTATAGGTGACATCTTGGAATCTGTGCTTATATTCTGACCCTGGTGAAAGTAGGAGCAGAGCGCAGTGATTCCTGACTGTCTAGTTGGAGTGTGTGTTTCTATGCTTAACATACCTGGTTGCTATTCGAGGCATCTACCAGTAAAAACGCTACAAGCCTGCAGACCCTTGCATCATCTAGGACAAGACTGTGGATCACCAAACAGGCTATGGCCTGCTTCTCTTCTTGGGATTGATGCTGGTGAGGGAAGAAGCAAAGCAGTATTGTATCCCAGCAGAGTGAAGCTGTGTTGAGACCAACATTAGTAGTAGCCATTCATGTGACTCCCCTCTTTTCATCGTTCTTGACAAGCCAATTCTATATTTTTCAGTAAGTACTGCTTGATTTCTTTATAACTTCAAAATATCTGCCTTAATACTTCATCCTTAAATTTTCAGGGTCTACATATTAGTTTCCCCTCAAGTGTTTGGCAGTGCTCTGTACAGACTCAGACACATTGAGTGACATTTTTCCTGTAAAAGGAATATATAAGGAAACCACTCCAGTACTTGGTAATAATGACCGTCGCTCCTGGCATGTCCAAAGGTCAGTTCCCTGTGTTTTCTCCTGTTAACCTGGTGAACTTGGGCATTCTGAGGCAGTCCTCATGTACGTAGACAGCCCTCTCCTCTTACCTCCCAACACTCAGACTTGTGAGAGATGCGCTTAAATATCCAAAATGGAAGCCATGCACTCTCAAGCCAAGACTGGAGTAGCTGGTCAAGAGGAGAAGGTCCTGCACCACACTACATGTAACACATAGCCCTCCAGAACTCCCACCATCCATGCACCAATACAGCTCTCACATTAAAACACAAATCACACACCCACCTTCGCGGAGGCTCTCAATAGAAATCCACCCAAACAACAGAAACCTCCAAGGCAGAAATGTACTCGAGCACCACAACACAGCACAAACACACATAGCTGACCTACACAGTGTGCCCCTCAACCTAAGCCACTAAGGCAAAACAGCTTGCCCAATACACTAATCGTAGGTGACTCACTGAGGCACACTGATGTCCCACTCACTAGGTTAAATAAGGAAAATGTAACAGTCAGCTGTCTGTCAGGTGGCAGAATCCGACACATAACATACGCACTCAGGTCACTCCACAAAAAATACAATACAACTGTGTCACTGTCCATGTGTATGTGAATGACCTCAGATGTACCTCCCTGGACTTTATGAAAAGAGACATGGAGGAGCTCTCGGATAATGTGGCCCAGGCAGGTATGACCCTAGCCCTGAGCAGCATCATACCATCGCCCAGAATGATACTGCAGTACAAGCAGAAAATGATTGACTTCAACAATTGGATAAGTTTGTGGTGTCATTCTAAGGGGGATCCAGTATCTGTCTGCTTGGGATGACTTGATGGACAGACCTCGATGCTTTGCCAGAGATGGCCTGCATTTGTCACCCTTGGGTTTCTAAATACTGGCTAAGGCTCCTTCCACCCCTGTTGTACCTTTTTTAGGTGATTTTCCAAAGACCAAATTACCACTGTAACAGCTATAAATAAATGAAATCTCAGGGTCATACTGCTCAACGCTAGAAGTCTAAATCTCAAGATGCACTTGCTAGAAGCAGTCCTCAAAACAGAGAACATCGACATTTGTGCTGTAATGGAGACCTGATTTAAAGCAGCAAAAAGCACCCCTGCGCTACAAGGCTGTAACTCATTCCACACCTTTCGGCCCCAGAACATGGACCAAAGCTCCTAAGGCGGTGGTGTCTCCATAGTCATAAAGGATATGCAACTTCCAGACTTAGTAGCCCAGCGTAACGCATCTGAGATACTTCGGGTACAACTAACATTGGGTAAGACAGCGATTCAGGTCATAGCCTGCTATAGGTCCCCAGCCATGTCCCAAGACTCACTCCATGTTCCTAAACACCCTGGAAACTATTAGGATCAACCAAACACTCTATACTAGGTGACTTCAACTACCCCTCTATCAACTGGGAAAACTACTCTTGCACCAATACACTGGCCCAACGCTTCCTGGAATTTATCAATTCCAATGACCTGGACCAGCTCATTCTTACCCCCACTAGAGGAAGCAGCATCCTTGACCTGGTTATTACTAACATGGACAACCGTTGCTGTACAGCAGTAGTCAATTCCTCCCTGGTTAGATCCGTCCACAAACTAAGTATCCACATCTCACTCACCCCCCACCCCCCCACAAAGGTATCCATCATGAAAAACTTCTCCAAAGCTGACTCTGGGCTCTTAAAAACAGAGGTGGCTAACTTCATGGCAACCATGTCAATGGAAAATAGATGCATGACTGCCAAATCATACACCAATCCACTGTATGAACATGTACATAAATGCATGGAACTAGCCATACCCAACAGAACTAAGATGCTCTCCTCCAAAACAAGCAGCCAATCTGGTGGTCCCCTGCCATTAATAAATCCTACAACAGAAGGGAAAACTTGCAGAAAAAGGTGAAGTCCCAAGACTGGGAAAACTCCCTTATTAGGCTCAGCAAAAACTTGTGATCCCTCATCAAAACCTCTAAAGCCAGCTGTGAAGGCAGAATTGCAGTAGACACTAAAAACAACTACAAAGCCTTCTGTAATTATATCAAGAATCTCCACAGCAATACCCAGGTTTGCTCTGAGTTACTGCACAATGGTGCCTCCTATACGGAGTCAACAGATATTGCCAACTTACTAGCCAGCAGATTCAGTGCCAACTTTACCCCTGTCTCCACCCTAAAAGGATCAGTCACAATACTGGAGGAATGCCAGGCACCCAGCATTACTGCAGCACAAGTTAAAGCTGCATTGTTCAAGGCCAAGAATACATCTTCCATGGGACCCAATAATATCCCTGGATGTGTTCTACATGAACTACAAAGTGAGCTGGCATCACATCTGTGTGCACTGTTTAGTCACAGCCTAACTGCAGGCTTTGTCCCTACTGATTGGCGCACTGCTACAGTCATCCCTCTCCATAAAGGGAGAGCGATTACAGACCCTGGGAATTATCAGCCCATTAGCCTGATGAGTCTGATATGTGAGGCTATGGAGCACATCATCATGGAACTAATTAACAAGGATATAGGGAATCTCAGAACTCTAGATCCCATGCAATTTGGTTTTGTGAAAGGTAGATCATGCCTACCCAACCTGGTTGACTTCTTTGAGTCCATCAGTAGAGCTGTGGATGAGGGCATGGTAGTTCATACATCCTACCTCTATCTGGCCAAGGCCTTTGATCCTTTGATACTATTTCCCAATCTGGAATTATTGATCAACTCACCAAACTAGGTATCAACCCCTATATCTCTAGGTGGGTTGAAAATTGGCTCACAGTACCCACAGTATGAAAGTAGTGGACTCCAAGTCAGACTTCTGACCAGTCACGATTGGAGTCCCACAGGGATCAGTCCTGGGTCCTCTCCTGTTTGGCATCTACTTCTCAGGAGTCCAGGCCAACATGGATGGACTCTGGTTGACCAAGTTTGCAAATGAGTGCAAACTAGGAGCTATTATTAACTCCCCAAGTGATGTAGACATCCTACAGAAAGGCCTCACTGAGACCAGTAACTGGTGTCGAAACCATGGCTTTAAGTTTAATGCCAAAAAATGCGTCATCATCCCCTTTGGGAAAAACTCAGTTCCCACTAATTACCACATCGATGGGAGCCCACTGAACACTGAAGGCATTATAAGAGATCTGGGGACACAGGTTGACAGCAACCTCTCCTTCAACCACCACATTGCCACTGTGGTCATAAAGTCCTTCCGTGTGGCACATCTCATTACCAAGGGTTTCAGTCATCTGTCTCTACTTTTCCCTCATTAGGCCAATTATCGAGTATAATGTCCCATTTGGCATGCAATTCACTAGACACATGCAACAGCTGGAAAGGCCACAAAAGTACCTCACGAAGAGGCTCCTAGGCATTAAACACATGTCCTGCATGGACAAACTCAAAAAAAAGTCCAGCTAATTTCTGTCTCATATTGTCTACTAAGAGGCTATCTCTGCTTGACTTACATAGCCATGTCTGACCCAGCTCTGTTAGAAATGCTACAGCTAAAGAAATCCCAATCCCTCCGCACCACATGCTTCAGAGACCTCAACCTCATTACCACAATCAACAGAATATGCTGGAAGGACAGGCTCATAACCCAGAGACTGCCCGTTCTCTGGAATAGACTTCCCATACATGTCAAGCAGAGCACCGCACTGGCCCTCTTCAAGAGAAATCTTGATGAGTGGATGGGAAATAGAAAGTTCACCCTGGGGATCACTCCAGTGGCTCTATGTGATAGAGGCACTGGAAACTAACAGGGGTGGCACAATGCCATGGCACTTCTATGGGCTAGGCTTGTAAAGTTCCAGGGCCATTAGCCTAGTACACACCTATGAACCTGTGGTTCTCCCTCCTGCGGTCTCACAGCAAATATCCTCCATGGATACTGGATCCCAGACAGGATCTTATTTCCCATCCATCGGAACGACAGATTCCCAGTTTCGGATTCTTCAAACTCTCTGCTTGGTTTCTCCACTTCCAGTGATTTTGTTAAAGTTCAGGCTTCCTTCCTCTGTCTGTGAAATTAACTTGCTGCTCAAAAACCCTCCACCAAGAAAATATATTGTAGCAAATGGAAGAGCTTTTCCATCTGGGCCTCAAAAAGGAATATCGACCCCTTTTCAGCTTCAGTCTCAGATGTCCTTACATTCCTAAGCTCACTTTTTCATGATTGAGACAGTTTTTCTACCATAAAGGTTCAACTATTATAAATTTCCATGTGGGGAAGGCAGTTGGTTTTTCCTCACTTCATTCCTCCTCAAAACTGTGTCTGGCTTTTCTAAAAGGAGTTTTTCACCTGAGGCCTCCGATTAAAGATCCTTCTCCTCCCTGGGATCTTAACATTAGTACTCCAAGTTCTCACCCAGAAACCCTTTGAATTGGTTACTTCTTGCGAGTTTAAGTATTTGTCATGAAAAACGGCCTTTCATGTGGCTTTTACATCAGCTAGAAGAGCATCTGAATTACAAGCTCTTTCTCAACCACAGTACATAACCTTCTTCAAGAATAGTGTCTCCCTTGGAACTAATCCTTCCTTTATTCCAAAGATCGCATCGGAGATGAACATTAACCAGACCAGCCACATGCTTGTATTTTTTCCTAACTACTCCAACAAAGGTGAATATGTGTTACGTTCCTTGAATGTTCACAGGCTTATGTTTCTGTCTACATAGAACTAAATCTCACAGAAAATCAGAGCAGTTATTCATTGCATTTTTACCAAACAGGTTGGGCCAGGCTATCTCTAAAGTTACATTAGCCAAATGGATTGCAGAGTGTATTTCTACAGTCTATTCTCAGCAAGGCAAGCAACTTCATCGTCCAGTTAGAGCCCACTCCACCAGATCATTGTTGACCTCTTCAGTTTTTTCTGCTCGAACTCCAGGTGATGAAATCTATGCTGCAGCTACTTGGTTCACAGCTCATACATTTGTATCTCACTGCAAGTTGGACATTGTTTCTAGGAACAGAGCATCCTTTAGTTTTGCGGTGCTTAGGCATAGCCTTCCTTGATGTCCTCCCAGGTTTTATGTAGCTGGAGGACTCTGACCCATTCGTGATGCATAATGAAATGGACAACATCAGATTAGAAGTTATGTATTTACCATAACTTGGTATCTGTGTTGTCCATTTTCATTTTGCATCACATCCCACCCTCCTTCCCCCTTCCTTTCTTACAACTGAGAGTGATCTAGAGGATTTTGGAACCCTTTGGTTTCTTCTTTGGCTCCAGTAGGTCTGTCTCTCTGTTTATCTACTATCTTTAGGATAATCATGCTGAGAAATAGGCAGCAAACTTGATCTTCGGGTTTGAAGAGGAGTGAGGCATCATGGGAGAGGGAGGAGTTTGAGGCTCGGATCGTATGTCTGGAGGAATTGGCCGAGTTGGATACGAGGATGTATCTGAAAACCCATTTGTGATGCACAGTGAAACTGTATAACACCAATACCAAGTTTTGTGGTAAGTACATAACGTCTATTAATGCCTTCCATGCCCCTTCACTCTGGGGCCATAACAGCCTCTCATCTGCCCTCTACATTTTTTTCTGGTTCCTGTTCTTGATGTCAGTCCCATCTTTTTTTTTTTTTTTTTGTCTCCCTAATGCTAGCCTTTGCTGCAATGCTCTGTTGCCGACACCTATGACTGATCTGATAGCCATATCTTCTTAAGTATTTTCAGAACCCCTTCTTTTAGGACTAAAATCAGCCAACTCCATGCCAGTGGAAATGAACATGATTCTAACCTCTTGTGTCGGACCCAGGTTATATTATTTCTGACACTGGATCTAGTGTGTATTAACCACCCTAGCATCAGGTTTCATATCTTTTTGCTGTCATAATTTGTATGGGGTTATTGGACATTTAGTCTAATGGTGGCCTACCCAGCTTCATCTTCAGTTTCTGATTACCCTTTGACCGTTTTGTATTAACCTGCTCAACAAGTTCTTTACCCTGTTGCTGCAGTAGCTCCACAGTTAGCACACCATGTTCCACCAACACAGACACTGGGAAGTTGGCTGCTCAGTAACATCTTCGTAGTAGTGCAGACATTGGACATGAAAGGATTATCTTTTATAGCCAGCACAAAATGCTTATGCCTCTGTCACTCTCCCTGTGCCTCACAAAGTATAGAAAGTGATGTTGGAGATTTAGGACATGAGGTCTCTTTCTTGAGGCCCTGACCCACCAAGTTTTAGTTCATAGACTCCGGGAGATGTGGATGAGGAGGACTGACGCTTCTTCTTATCCACCAGATCAGATTACTTATTCACAGAAATGATCCAAGAAAAGTCAGTAACCAATATTACCTCATTGCATCAAAGCCTCAAATCTGGAGGGTTCTAAAATAAGCCTAGCAGTTTAGGATTTTAGTTGAGATTATGTTATTTAGAACCATCCTGGTATAAATTGCACGCAAGTATTACGTTCTAATTGTCATTAGTTATTGCACTAAGTTTGACTACATGTAATATTTTGTTTATCCCTAGAATAAATAATGGCAGAAGGCAATGGTACTTTTGTATGTAGCATGCTGAAGGTGATGCTGGAGAAGCACACAAGGCAAGCACTGCCCCCTCTCAAGTAATCTTTGACTTTTGAAAATAAAAAAGGAAGATGAACAATGATGATAATGAGTAGAAGTCCAGTGGTTATAATATTGCTGCCAAACATCTGTCCATCAGAGATTTCCTAGTCAGCTCTTTACACAAATCTACCTTAATGTAATAAGCTAGAAAGCAGCAGATTTGAGGGGTTGTATAAAAGATTGAAACTGTGTGCTTGAGTATTTTGCAGCAAGGTACTGTTTCAGGTAACAGAAGAAAAGCATTGATTACTGAAATATGTATTATGACTGTAAATGTTTAATTACTACAGTCTTCTATGTCTGTGTCTGAGGGATGTTTGGTCCATGCTTAAATTTATTGGACAGAATGCTTGGTGTATATTAAACAGGGAATGATCATCTCCATCTTTGTATGCTGTTCATGAGTACAAACGCAGATACACTAGCAGGATTCTTAGAAATTATTTTATTTCCCTCAACATTGACCAGGCAGAAAATCTGATTTTACTTTTTGGTGTCACTGCATCTCAAGCCATGGAGTTTTAATTGCATTTGACTTGTGTAATCTGAGTTAATATTGCAATTTCCTAATGCTTCCCCTGAAGGCAGAGAGCATTTCTAAATCTTATGGGGGAAGGGAGAATAGAGTGGGAGAGGGACAGAAAGGGCTCGTATAAGCAAGCTCGACACTAAATCATGCAGCTTTGATTGTTGTGCATTTCTAGAAAGGCCACAGCTGATATGTCTAGAAGTATTTGATTTAAAAATTAAAAAATGATGCTTTTGTTATTATAATTTTGTTTTCTGTTTCAGCATTATAATTATTATATCTGAGCCTTTGATAGACTGGGCTAGATTGACAGGATTGTAAATGAGAGCTGTAGTGTGGACGGCTCTAATTTTTCATAAGTAAATGAATTAATTTATCATAGCTGCTGTGCTTTATGGCTGTTTGTCTCTGAGCCAAGCTGGTCAGCTCTTTTCACTGTCTCTCTTTCTCTAATGCAGAGGCTCCATGTCATTGTGTTTGACAACTTTCTGATTCCCTTGTCAGATACAATTTAAGGCTAATCAGATGTTTTTCCTTTAGTTGACTGTGTAGTGCAGGACGTCTGTTAATAGAAGCCCATAACACCAGCCATAATATATTGCATATTAATCTAATAAAGCACTGCATTTAAATGCTGTGGTAGATAGCAAATAATACAGTGCGGGATGTGCAAGTGTTGGTAATATTTAGTGGCAGTTATCTAGTGTCCTCTGGTTATTCCATGTTTTTTGTATGAGAGACATGGAAATTTTATTTTGGACAAGTAATGCAGCTACCGCTTATGTAGCTTCCCTTCCAATATCCTTAAAATCCTTCCTTGCCCTTTCATGAGCAGCAGTACATCTATGTAATGAAGAACACTATGCCACTGTCTTAGTAATAAACTCCTGGACCCTATCATTCTCTTGAAGTAATGTTTTCTTATATCTAACTTGAAAAATCCCTCATCCATCTACCACCAATTTCCCCTTCTTCCCCACTCCCTTTTTGTTATAAATATGATGGTATGATCTGTCATGGTCTGGTTTATCATCCTCACACTATGACCGAAGTATCAGCTGTGTCTGCATAGCATCAGTCTGAACTATCCCAGGCTTTAACACTGCAGCCTTACCCATATTGCTCCACATTTTGACATTATTTTCAAGACCTTGCCTGTCACTTATATTAAGTCCTAAACAGCCCCAGGCATCCCTGTTTGATGTTCTTGGTGTAGTTTTTCTTTTTAAAACTTAGATACTTACAGTTGTGTTCATGTTACTGACCCTTTGGATCCTGCAGTTGGTAAAAAAATTCCATTGTCCTACTTGTAAATCGATTTCAGTTTGTTTTTGCATTTTTTTCCTCCCATAGGCCATGGCTTGTCCATTTTTTTGGCTACCCTTTTGTGTGTTCTAGATGCCTATATACATAAAAAGATCAGCAGAGAGTCAAGGAAGATTCTACACTTCTTGGGAGGAATTAGTCTTGATTAATTATGGAACTCTTACTTTCTGGATATTGTCTGTCCCATCTGTGTTCAGAAAATACTTGGTAAAACTTGCAGTGAACAAGAGGCTGCAAGGAGTAAAGGCCTTCTCATACCTTGACGACTTATTCTTAGCAAGTTTGACTGTTGAACATACCTCTCAACTGTCTACATTTTCGCAAAATGTCAATTTTTGCCCCATATTTTTATTGCATTTCTCATAAAACTGCATTTTTCTGGCAAATCATTGATGACTAAAGTCAGAAAATATACATTTGAGTTTCAGACTTCTTATCCTTCAGAAAATTCATGCTAATGCAAAACATGTTACTCTATCAACTTTCTAAGTTTGTAAGAACAATATTTAAACATTATCCCTATTTTGGGCCTTTGTACAACAATTATTTATGGCTTTGTCCAGATTTCTTGCTCTAAATGATTGAGAGGTATGCTCTTGAAAAGCTGATATCTGCCTGGGACTTTTTTCTATAATATTCCCATAGGATCACAGTAAACTTTACAAAGTCTCAGATGCATCTCTGATGATCCACCACTGGGCCAGTAATCAGAGCCTCAATCCTCACCACTGACAACAGCGGTGGACATTCACTGAGAGGATGACAAGTGCACACGCAGTATTGCCATATACAGCTCTGTATCAAGTGCAGTTTCCCTTAAGAGCACAGACAGCACTGTCAGTCTAGGGCTGGCACTCCATCTTCCTCCAGATCCCCAGTAAGATTCCCCACTGGCACAGCTATAGAGTTGAGATCTCAGCTTGGTGATCAAACCAAGACCTCCAGCTCGTACTGTGTAATGTTAATAATTAATACAAATGGTAGTTTGACAAAAAGCAAGGCTATTCAGAATGGCCCACACAAGGTCACCAAATAAATATGCAAATACTCTTGTTGTGTCCTTCGGCTTTTTACTGGATAGGGGTCACCACAGCGGAACTCCGGTCTGTTAATGATTGGCAGTAGATTTTTACATGCCGAGTTGCCAGCTCTGACGCGCAACCTTCAACGAAGGTACACACCCATTCACGCATGTCTCCACACAGAAGACGTTCTAGCTGAGAATTGAATGGGACAACATCTTACTGTGAGGCGACAATGCTACCGCAGCAGCCAGCCCAACCATCAGCGAAGGCACGCTCATTCACGCATGTCTTTCGGAGGCCACTCGTCCACGGGGAGGACGTGCAGACTCCACACAGAAGGCACTCCAGCTGAGAAACGAACAGGCAAACCTCTTGCTGTGAGGCAACAATGCTACCGCTGTAGAAAAAGACAATACTAAATATATATTCAGAGAGACATCAGAGTTCAAAACCACGGGAAGTATTTAAAATAACATTACATTACAGGCTCACGCAAATAAAGAAAACATGTCTAAACTAAGCTTTACTATATTCTTGACTGTATCTAAGAGAGTTGTACTGTTCTCTAGAAACTTACTTCTTTAGAGCAAGACAGATGTGTGGTAAATGGTTCTTGTCAGGTCCAAGAACAAATACAGAATGCTCTTTCTCACTAAGAGACTTCTCAAATTAATATCTAAAATATTACTGCTGGGATAGCTTGCAAATGACATAATTTCTGGTCATGTGACGTTTAGTCCCCAGGTCAAAACCTGCATTGCTAGAAGCTGGCAGCATTTAGCATCTCCCTGTAAAAGTATACAGACAAGGGCTTTTCTTCAGATCTTTGACAGATGCTGGAAGTCATAAAACAATTGCATTCCTTCATGCTTCAAAAGTAGTGATTAGTTCACTCCAATGACAATACAGAAAGCTTCTTAGCACAGACTTTGTGTCTCTAGCTATATTGAAAACTTGAGAGATAACCTCTTTATTGCATAGCCTATAAAGTAATTTAATTTTAGATATTTTTCTAAAGTTTGCTGGACTGAGGTTAACCCTCTTGTATTTCAGTTTCCACTGTTAAAATATATACATTTAAACAGTTACAATCGTACACATACATTTCTGTTCTGTTCTAGCAGGACACACTGTGGTTACATTTCAAACAGCACTTTGCAAATAACTTTTTAACACACACACGTCTGTACAAGCAGTTTGGTATGCACATGACATACAGTTCTAATACATTTGTAACACAAGCATCTTGTATAAATCTTTTTGATATTCACCAATGACATATAATTATTTACAAAATTCCAGCTAGCTTTGCTGGCAGTATCTCCTTTCGTCACAGCATCGCATTCAGATGATATAGGTTATTTACTGGACACCCTTCTTTGCAAGGCCGGTCTTCCCAAAGAAAGAGTTCTTCCCATTATTTAGATAGTTCTGGACTGCGAGATCTTTAAAGCTATGTCAGCAGCCAAATATTTCAGCACTGTGGGGCTTATGGTGGCCACAGAATTTTTTTTTTTTTTTTAACCATTTGTGAAGTACAACCTGAAATTCCTCCACTGGGCTTTTCAGATTCATTGGAGCCACTGCACAGATCTGACATTTTAGCAAATCACAGTTTCTGAGGAATGTTGGAGACATCTGGTGGGATGGCTTCCAGACTTGAGCTTTTCTCTGGGTTCAACCCCTTCCTAATTCCAATCTGAACCAGGTCTCTGATACAGCAGCCATAGAGTAAATGGTCCATGCGTGATCACATTCGCATGACTGTCCTGGAAATTAGGACAATTGGCCTCAAAATGATTCCATCAGGAAGGGCACACAAGTTAAAATTTTGCCAGAGCAAGTATGCGGGCAGTACAGATTTCCATATTGGATCAGGCAAGGCCTGGATTAACAACAACCACTTCCAGTATTGTTAGCCAGCAGGGTGCTGGTGGAAATTGGGCTACTGTTGGCCGAAGGAGAAGAAGAGGGGGAAGGCATGCCCGGAGGCAGGTGAAAAGTTAGGAGTGGAAAGTGAGGGCAGGAACCTTGAACATTGGCAGTATGACTGGTAAAGGGAGAGCGCTAGCTGATATGATGGGGAGACAAAAGTTGATATATTGTGTGTGCAAGAGACCAGATGAAAGGGAAGTAAGGCAGGTTCAGATTGTTCTACCCTGTTGTGTATAGGAGGAGAACGTAGGAGTTATCCTGAAGGAACAGTATGTCAAGAGTGTTTTAGAGGTGAAAAGAGTGCCAGAGTGATGTTTATGAAGCTGGAAATTGATGGTGTAGTAATGAATGTTGTTAGTGTATATGCTGCACAAGTTGTATGCACGATGGATGAGAGAGAGAAATTTTGGAGCGAGTTAGTTGAAATGGTGGGGAGTGTACCCAAGAGTGAGAAAGTAGTTATTGGAGCGGATTTCAATGGGCATGTTGGTGAAAGGAGCAGAGGGGATAAAGAGGTGATGGGTAGGTATGGTGTTAAGGAGAGGAATGCAGAAGGTCAGATGGTAGTGAATTTTGTGAAAAGGATGGACATGGATGGTGGTGAGTATGTATTTTAAGAAGAGAGAGGTGCATAGGGTGACATACAAGAGTGGAGAAAGATGCACACAGGTGGATTATATCCTCTGCAAGAGGGCCAGTCTGAAGGAAATTGGAGACTACAAAGTGGTGACAGGGGAAAACATAGTTGGGCAGCATAGGATGCTGGTCTGTAGGATGATGATGTTGATTAAGAAGAAAAAGAGGAGAGTGAGGTTAGTGCCAAGGATCAAATGGTGGAAGATGGAAAAGGATAACTGTAAGGTGGAGTTCAGGGAAGAATTAAGACAGGCATTGGGTGGCAGTGAAGAGCTACCAGATAGCTGGGAAGCCACAGCAGAGGTGGTAAGGGAGACAGCTCGAAAGGTGCTTGGTGTGGCATCTAAACAGAGAAAGGAGGACAAGGAGACCTTGTGGTGGAACAAGGAAGTACAGGAGATTGTACAGAGGAAGAAGTTAGCGAAGAAGTGGGATTGTCAGAGAAATGAAGTAAGTAGACAGGAGTACAAGAAAATGAGGTATATGGTGAAGAGAGAGGTAGAAAAAGCTAAGGATAAAGGCGTATGACAAGTTGTATGAAAGGTTGGACACTTAAGGAAGGAGAAAATAACCTGTACCGATTGGCTAGATAAAGGGGCTAAGCTGGGAAAGATGTGCAGCAGGATAGGGCGATAAAGGATAATGAGAGAAACGTACTCGCAACCGAGGAGAGTGTGTTGAGCAGATGGAGTAATTTGAGGGGTGATGAATGAAGAGAATGAGAGAGAGAGAGAGAGAGAAGGTTGGATGATGCTGGGTTAGTGAATCAGGAAATGCAGTGGATTAGCAAGGAGGCAGTAAGGGCAGCTATGAAGAGAATGAATAATGGAAAGACTGTTGGTCCAGATGACATACCTGTGGAAGCATGGAGGTGTTTAGGAGAGATAGCAATGGGGTATTTAACTAGATTGTTTAATAGAATCTTGGAAAGTTAGAGGATGCCTGAGGAGTGGAGAAGCAGTGTATTTGTACCGATTTTTAAGAATAAAGGTGATGTACAGGGCTGTAGTAACTACAGAGGGATAAAATTGATCAGTCACAGCATGAAGTTATGGGAAAGAGTAGTGGAAGCTATGTTAAGAAGGGAGGTGGTAATTAGTGAGCAGTAGTACACTTTCATGCCAAGAAAGAGCACTACAGATGCAATGATTGCTGTGAGGGTCTTGATGAAGAAGTATAGTGAGTGTCAGGAGATGCATTGTGTCTTTGCATTGTGTCTTTGTGGATGTAGAGAAAGCGTATGACAGGGTGCCTAGAGAGGAGATGTGGTATTGTATGAGGAAGTCGGGAGTGGCAGACACGTATGTAAATGTGGTACAGGATATTTACAAGGTCAGTATGACAGTGGTGAGATCTGCAGTTGGAAATGATGGACGCATTCAAGGTGGAGATAGGATTACATTAAGGATCAGCTCTGAGCCCTTTCTTATCTGCAATGCTGATGGACAGGTTGACAGATGAGATCAGAAAGGAGCCCTCATGGACTATGATTGTGTTTGACATTGTGATTTGTAGTAAGAGTAGGGAACAGGTAGAGGAGACCCTCTAGAGGTGGAGATATGCTCTTGAGAAGAGAAGAATGAAGGTCAGCAGGATTAAGAATGTGTATGTGTGAATGAGATGAAGAAGAATGGTGAGGATGCAGGGAGTAGAGTTGGCAAAGGTGCATGAGTATAAATACTTGGGATCAGTAGTTCAGAGTAGTGGTGAGTGTGGAAGAGAGGGGAAGAAGACAGTGCAGTCAGGGTGGAGTGGGTAGAGAAGAGTGTTAGGAGTGATTTGTAGAAGGGAAGGTCTACAAGATGGTAGTGAGACCAGCTATGTTATATGGTTTGGAGAAGGTCGCACTGACAAAAAGACAGGAGTTAGAGCTGGAGGTGGCAGAGTTAAAGATGTTAAGATTTGCATTTAGTGTGGCCAGGATGGATGGATTAGAAATGAGTATATTAGAGGGTCAGCTCAAGTTGAATGGTTTGGAGACAAAGTCAGAGAGGTGAGATGCTGGATATATTGGGAGAAGGATGCTAAGGATGGAGCTGCCAGGTAAGAGGAAAAGAGGAAGGCCTAAGATAAGGTTTATGGATGTGGTGAGAGAGGACATGCAGTTGGTTGGTGTGACAGAGCAAGATGGAGAAGACAGGAAGAAATGGAAATGGGTAATCCACTGTGGTGACCCCTAACGGGAGCAGACAAAAGAAAAAGAAGCTGCCTCATAATTACTCCATGCCTTGTGTCAACATTATGATTATATGATACTTCAGGAAGCAAGGGGGACTTATGATTATATGATACTTCAGGAAGCAAGGGGGACTCCTTTTCCCCAGTATCAAAAAGCTGTGAAATAAGAGTGACACCTTCTCAGATTGCTTGGTGCCCACATTCCTGGATGATCCAGCTCTTTAGCAAACAGGCATAGTCAATGTCTGCTGATGCCACAAGTGGTCCCTCAGCTGGACAGTCGATGCCTCTTTTACACCGATTAATAGAATACTTGTTGCTGCTTCCTGAAGTTGTCTAAATGCAGTGACCTTTTCCCCCATATCCACTTCCTGGGACAGTAGTCCATGAACAGTGCAGTCCCAGAGCAGTATCCATGTCCTTTTGACACTTGCCCCTCATTCCCAAGTTCATACAGAAAACAAAAGTGAACAAGGCCAAAATCATAACTATAGCCCAAGACCACCTTGATAAAACTGGTTCCTGTCACTGTGCCTTCACTTCTTGGAGAAGCTTCAGACTTAGAGAGGTGAGAAGGCTTCTGAAAATCCTATCTGGCAAGCCTCTCATGGACCTTCACACCTACAGGTAAACCTTTGTTTTTTCCAGGTCTACTGTTACCCTGATAGGGTCATCTGTACTATCAGTCTAGATGACCTATACTATCAAAGATTAATAAAGGTAAATGAATGTAGTTTTAGTTTAGGCTTTAAAAACGAGCTTTGGAACCCTTTTCAGTGTTTGCTTCTGTGATGTTAGATTGTCTGGCAGTATAGGTGAGTGAATCAGAGGTGACTGAGCCAAGCTCAAGCCTGGCTTTGGTTTATGTTCCAGTAAGTTAATAAAACAAGAGCAACTCGAGCTGTGGCATTTTTTTTTTTTGGTTAAGTATTTGAACATTCAGACTGGATCTACAGGAGTAACTAGGGCAGGCTGAAGGGGTAGCTGCTGTATGTTTTGAGGGGATGTCATTGGAGTGGTGCTGCTACTGGGAGAATACTGTATCATCAAATGAATGCCTGTACTGCATTTACTGTTATGGGTCAGGTGCTTGTGTGTGTGGTAATTTATCTGTAGCAAGCCTCTTGTCACATTTGTAGCAAATGGTTTGCTACAGTTTCAGAGATGAAAAACTTTCCCTCATCTTTTTTTGGCCCTCAACTTCAAGTCGAAGGTATGCATCTCAACTGCCCCTGAATTAGCAGAATGTTCCTGATTTTTGCCTCATTTATTTTCTCCGTCCATTGTAAAATTTTTGATTTTTTTTTTTATATAAATTACTGAGGATGGCAACCCCTAACTGGGAAAAGCCGAAAGACACAACAACAACTGAGGATTACAGTCAGTCATTAATGCCAGAAATAGTTTCATTCTTTTTATTGTTCAGAAAATGCATGCCGCTACAAAGCCTTTGGTTCTGTTAATATTCTAAGTCCCTGTCGGGGGAAGGGTAGTGTATATGTCTGTGAGTAGCAAGCTAAAATCCCTGTCTCTGTGTTCGTGTCTGTTTAACTTGTTGCTTACACACATTACACCTCATCCCCTCTGACAGGAACTCTTATTCACTTGGAAGGTTAATAGAACCATAGATTTTGCATCAAAGTTTCAGAATTCATCACTAGTTTCATGTAAGGTTTGTAAAGCCTTTCTGAGGGGGGGTAACTTTCTGAACAGGCAACCACTAAGAGAGGCTTTTTCCCCATGGGACCCTAATGGTAACTCAAAGCAAACCAATTTATAGGCTGAGGCTGAAATTTCTGTTAAGAAAAGCTTTCTTCTTAGTGGCAATCATGTCAGCAAGAAGAATTTCTGAACTGCAGGCTTTGTGCTTAATCCTCCTTGTCTAGTCTTCTGCAAAGACTAGTTGATGCCGTAAACAAGCCCTAAATTTCTGTCCTAGGAAATTATGAAATTAATCTCAGTCAGTCTGTAAATCCTACAGTATATTTTCCAAATTGCTCTTCAAAAGTAGAGGATCATTGCACTGCATGGAAGTTGAAGTTTGGGAAAGTTTAGATCAGTGCTGAGTGGACTTGAAAGCTGACATTTCAGTCCTAATGTTAAGAGGATGAGCCACAGTCATGCCGATCTGTCATTGTAGTAAGTACGTGACCTTCACACCGCTTGACTTCTGTCAGTTTCCTGTAGTAATTGATAATTTTAAGCTCAGTCATCAGGGTACCTCATATTCCTCTCTTGGAGCTTAGTGGAAGGCAAATGTGTGGCTAGTGATTATGCCCTTTAAGTGTTGAACTCGAACTCCAGTTTCAAGGGGGTGCAAGTATTGCCTGAAGGGATATGAGTTAAGAAGGGCATCATACCAACCTAAAAAGGTATACTGTCAGGCGAATAAGAAAAGTGCATGTTTGTGGTAAAGTATCATCCTTAATAATAGAACATTAACAATTAATAATATGGTGTCTCTTTTAACACCAAGTGTGAAAGAATACAATGTGTATAAATGAGTTCATGGTTAGAAGGTTTCACTTTCAGAAATTTTATTTATTGTAAAATATAAATAAATCAGTTTATAAATAATAAACTTTTTGAAGTCTATATAGACTTGTTGCATTCCATATATAGCACTGTCAAGCCCTGACCACTGCCTTTCACGTACCTCAACTGATTACCCAGTTAATATTCCACATTTCTATATGTAATATGTTTCAGGTTTTATTTGGTTAATTTTCTGTTTACAAAATGGGTCCAAAAAGCTCTCCAAAATAAATGAAATTTCAAAAAGTATAAATAGCAGTTTCATCTTGTTATAAGCATTTATACCTATGTACTAGTATAACTTTTATCTAAGTTTATATTTGAGAACAGCCTTTAGTGTAGTCTTTCTTTGAATGAACCTTCAGTTTACATCCCTGATATAAACTGGGAGACATACACCACTTAATATTCTTTCATACATCTGGTTAAACAGATTTTTCATTTTGTGGTTCTAGAACCAAAAAAAAAGGCAGTATAGCTCTCTTAATGAAACTTTATCATACCGTTCTTTCATTTAGTTCCACTGTTGCCTTCTGTATCGTACAATTTAGCTAAGGATTCTTCATCAAGACTTCAGTATGTCCCACTCTTGATTTTTTTTACGACTCATTTCTTTATTCCAGGAATAGCAAATTGAGTAGTACCCTTGCCCTCTTCTTGACCCAGCAAGTCTGGCTGTGTTTCTCAGAAGCTACATACAGCTTTGCCTGTATCTGTAAATAGTATTCTGGTACTGGATGGCAAAGCACAATAACTCCTCAGCTTGGACAGTAAAAACAATTTATTGCGAGCCAGAAATAAAGAAAATAAAGAAAATAATGAATAAATTCCACCAATACATGCAGTTTGCACAGTTAAGCGCTTCCATCTGACTATTACAGACTTCATCAGAACTACCATATATGGTTCTGCATCAATTATGTATACTTTTAGGCACCAAACAACGTTCCCATTTAAAACTTTAAAGGTATATCTTTAAAGGTAAATTAATGTATGTAATTGGTTGCGCAATAGCAAATCCAGTTTGAACATTGTCACAGTATATAAATGAGATGATTAGTTTGGTTTATTGTATCTGAAGAAGTGGCAAAACGAAAACGCAATTGTACCACTAGTAGCGTTCATTTTTGTGAAAATTGTGTGAATAAACTGTGTCCATCTACTTCGTCTCTTATTTGGTTGCTCGTTTGATTACAAGTTTTTAGTCCATTTTGGAGCCTTTTCCTGTTTGGTTGCATGTTTTAAATACATGCTTGGGGTGATTGCTACTAAACTCTAAATAGTCGTTGGAAAAAGTCTCCTTTCTATGTATACGTGATACAAACCCTCGATCTCCATGACTGATATAGGTATCTAAATACGCTATACCTCTTTCATATATACATATTCTATAAATGCTATTATATCATATTTTTTATTTATTCATATTTTAATGCAATATATATGTATGGACGTTTTTAAAAAAATGTTTTTAAAAAATGTTCTTGCACAAAAGTATTTGTAGTAAGTATATGTAGTAACAATAGGGACAGTTTAAGTCATGCATTTTCATTTTTATTTATATTTATATGAATGAGTTAAATGGATATACCTTTAAAGCTTTAAATGGGAACGTTGTTTGGCGCCTAAAAGTATATATAATTGATGCAGAACCATATATGGTAGTTCTGATGAAGTCTGTAATAGTCAGATGAAAGCGCTTAACTGTACGAACTGCATGTATTGGTGGAATTTATTCATTATTTTCTTTATTTCTGGCTCGCAATAAATTGTTTTCACTGTCCAAGCCGAGGAGTTATTGTGCTTTGCCATCCAGTACCAGAATACTTTGTGGATGTTACGTTGTTGCTGTGTTGGTGTATCTGTAAATAGGAGGGAAAGCCCAGCAAGTTATGGAAATGTGATGTAATATAAAAAGCTTAGACAAACCCTATGTTGCCACTTCCACCAGCAACTTGTTTTAGGTAATTAAATTTCCATCCTGAAGTGAATGCTACAGCTAGTTCTCCAAACAGGAAGAAAGGTAGGGCGTGATACTGCATGAAGTCTTTTCAATTTAGATGAGCTGCCCTATACATCTTTCTCCTGAAGAACTAGGCAAATAGTGGGTTTGCAGTTAAAAATGCAGGGGAGAATATTTCAAGAATGAAATTAGTTACTGGTGCTCACCTTGTGAAATGCAATAGGTGAAATTTAGGTGACATTTTTTCTACCCTTTTTCCATTTCAAGAGGTGGGCATGCATTTCTGTCTCTGTCTTTATGATAAAATGTCATCTACATGGAGAAAATTTGTGTGAACTCCTCAAACTTGCACATATACCTACTCCCTGGTGTTTTTCCTTCTGTATCCAGTATAGCTATCCCTCACTTCTTCATTCCACTTTTCCCTTAGAACAGATCACATTGTATGATTCTTTTTTAATTCTTTTTATTTGGTTTTAAAACAATAAATAAATCAGTTATAAAACAAACAATTTACATAGGTCCAAAGCTGATCAATACATGAAAGTTTTACATATCAACAACAATTAATATTTTTCAAACAAGTCTTTAAGTTTAAGCCAAGATCTATATGAATGTATAATATTAGAAGTTCTCATCTATATAGTATGCAGTTCACTACTACAAACAATTTTGCCATACTAATAAATTCAATACTAGAAGTGGTAACTTTGCTTTCCAATTTTTAGTAATTACTTTTCTGGCTATAGCAAGAATAGACCAAAGAAGAGGCACTTGGGATTTTTGGAATTATGTCAGGAATTGGAGCATTAAATAAAGCTAAAAATTTAGAAATATTGCCTCTATCTGACCATAGAGCTTGAATGAAGTTATTAATTTCTTGCCAAAAAAAGGGGAGAGGACTTCACATTCAAATACCATATGTGCCAAATCCGCTATTATTTCAGAATCACATCTCCAGCATTGAAATTGGATTTATACATAATTGTAATTTTGTTAGGAGTGACAAAAGCTCTCTCTAAGAATTTCCAAGTGAAAAATTTCCAATATAATGAAGATGTAGTTTTATCTGTATATTTTAATAATATTTTCTTGTATTCTTCAGAGAAGTCTTCATTAATTTATGAAGAGTAGTTCCAATAAGAATTTTCTAAATATGTGAAATCTAACTTGAGAATTTTATAAATTTGGGACAAATATGATTTAGTTTTCATTGCATTATTATTGATAATTATTGAGAATGCCAATAATCTGGGGAACAATTCCTTATCTAGGTTAAATATGTTGTTAGTCTCTGTGTTCACAAAGTGTCAATATTTGTAAAATTAACCAATTCTCTGAATCTTGATTGTATTTGCACCTTAAATTTTCAACAGTATGTGTATCAGTACCATTTAAGAATTGATGCTAATAAATTAAGTAACTTTGTTTCAAAACTAGCATGTTGTTGAATTTATGAGTTTCTAACCAGTATATGCAATTGGAAACAGAGAAAATATTAAGCCTTTCATACAATGGTTAGAATATGTGAAGTTTTGGAAAGAAAAATATATGTTATTTAAATAGGGACTTTGAGAAGAAGGTGCAATTCCATTTACCAAAAATCTTTTAATAACTAGATAAAACTATTGCGGACTATTTGGTTGTGATATATTTATTATTTACTAGCAATATTTCTTGATGTATTTGTTTCCATTTTGAATCATAAGATAATTTTATCCACAATGCTATAACTTTTTCAATTGTTGAAGTAGAATACAATTGAATATCAGGGAAGCACATTCCACCATTATCCCAACATTTTCTGTGGCAATCAAATGAAACTCTTAGTTTACTAGAATGCCAGAAAAAATTTAAGTAGAATATTTATCTTCTTCATTTTTTTGGTGGAGATATTACTGAAGATTGTAAGACAAACAATATTTTAGTGAGAATTGCCCTCTTAATAAGCACTAATCGTTTTTCCATGGTAAAGAAGACTTTGTTTCAGTTTGTGATGAAATTTAAAATTTTATCAATAACCTGTTGAAAGTTTGTGTATATTATTTCTTTACTATTGGACATAATGGTTATACCAATGTATTTCATTTGATTGCTATTCCAACTGAAGTTAAAATATTTTTTGTATGAATTTTTTAAAGTTTTATTAATACCGTACTTGTTTTATTACGATTAAATTTTAAGTTCAAGATTTCTTCAAACTGACCCATAAAACAACTTGTATGTTCTAATGAAGTCTGTATATTTCCTATTGTTAGTAAAATATCAACAAATAGTTGAATTTGTAGTTCAAAATCATCATTTATTTTGATACCATTAATGTTCTTTTTGTATCTAATACTATTAGCAAAGGGTTCTATAGCTAATGCAAAAAGTAACTGTGATAATGGACAGCCTTGTTTTATGCCTTTTTGTAATTTAAAGGAATTAGAAAGAAAAGAACCTATTTTAACATAAGCACAAGAGTTATTGTATAACTTAGAAATTAATGCATTTAGCTCCGGTGAGAAATTATACACTTGGGTTCATAGGTGTGTACTAGGCTAATGGCCCTGGAGCCTTTACAAGCCTAGCCTATAGAAGTACCCTGGCATCATGCCACCCAACATTAGTTCCAGTGCCTCTGTTAAGCAGAACCACTGGAGTGATCCCCGGGGCGAACTTTCTTTTACCCATCCACTCATCAAGATTTCTCTTGAGGGACAGCGAGGTGCTCTGCTTGACATGTATGGGAAGTCTATTCCAGAGCATGGGCAGTCTCTGGGTGAGGAACCTGTCCCTCCAGCATGTTCTGTTGATTGTGGTAATGAGGTTGAGGTCTCTGCAGCATGTGCTGTGGAGGGATTGGGATTTCTTTAGATGTAACATAACGGAGCTGGGTCAGACATGTCTTTGTAAGTCGAGCAGAGATCGCTTCTAAGTAGGCGATAGGAAAGAGGGAATAGCTGGTGTCTTTTGAGTCTGTCCATGTAGGACATGTGTTTAATGCCTAGGATCCTCTTCATGAGGTACTTCTTTGGCCTCTCCAGCTGTTGCAGGTGTCGAGTGAGGTACATGCCAAATGGTGCATTATACTCGATGATTGGTCTATTGAGGGAAGAGTAGAGAGAAATGACTTCTTTCCTCCTAGATGCAGAACCCTTGGTAATGAGATGTGCCACATAGAAGGACTTTCTGACCACTGTGCCAATGTGGTGGTTGAAGTAGAGGTTGCTGTCAACCTGCATCCCCAGATCTGTTGTTATGCCTTTAGTGGGTTCCCATCAATGTGGTCATTAGTGGGAACTGAGTTTTTACCAAAGGGGATGACTACGCATTTTTTGGCATTAAGCTTAAGGTCATGGTTTTGACACCAGTCATTGGTCTCGGGGACGCCTTCCTGTAGGATGTATGCATCACTTGGGGAGTTTAATGGCTCCCAGCTTGCGAACTTGGTCAGCTAGAGTCCCTTTGTGTTGGCCTGAACTTCGAGAAGTAGATGCTGAACGAGAGGACCCAGGACCAATCCCTGTGGGTCTCCAGTCATGACTGGTCAGCATTCTAACTTGGAGTTCACTACTTTCACACTGTATGTTCTATCTGTGAGCCAATTTGCAAACCACTTAGTGATACAGGGGTTGATGCTTAGATGTCCTTCAAGGATGCATCTGCAGTCATCACATATGGGTTGTCCTGCCTCAGGCAGCCCTTCGGTCGGCCGGATTCCAAAGTCTGGGTCCGGCATCGGCTGATGTCGCCCCTTCCCCGACGTCAGAGCACCTGGGGTATAAAAGCGTCAGCCGACGCCATCTTCCTCAGTCTTTCTTGCCGTGGTGCCCGAAGCAGAAGCAGTTCGCAAGTGCCGGTCGGCCAGCTCCTGTAATTCAGCTAAACCGAAGACTTCAAAAGCTAAGTACCCCGTTGGGGACTCTTTCTTGCCTCAGCCGATGTCAGAGAAAGTTAATAATTGCTTAAATTGTGGGAAACAAATACCTCATAAGGATTTCCACTCTTACTGCCTACCTTGCCTAGGCCCAGACCACGACGTCTCGGCCTGTTCCGCCTGTGCTTCCTTCAACCGACGCACTCTAAGACGTCGGTCGGAGTTTGCAGAGTAATTTTTTGGGGCTAGTTTTGCTTACAAAATGCCGTCGGAGACTCTGACTTCACATTTAATAAAGAAACGGAAGGACAAGGATCGACACACACGGTCCGCGGTTTCGGCTGAAACCATGGCCAGGCCTACTGCGAGTGTCTCGGTCTCTGCTGAGTCCTTGGTACTACTGTTCACCGAAACCGTACAACCGACAACCTCGGCCCCAGAGGCCACTACTGTATCGGTTGTTGAATCTCCATTGGAATCTGGTGTCCAGGAACCTTCCGACACCATTCCCTTAGACAAAACTACACCAGCATGTGGTGCAGCCAGGCCTCCTGCATCCATGTCTATTAAGGCATTCTCTAGGGCTAAAGCTGCTAAACACTCAAAATCTATGCCTCCCAGGGTTATCCCTCAGGGACCTACTACAGGTTCTCAGATCCTTAGTCTAGCAGAGGACCTTATTTCATTAATTAGGGGCTCTCAGCCTCATCCGGACAGGGGCTCTCAACCTCCTACAGAAAAAAAGGCCCAGGGTTGAGCCCTCTGATCCCCTCTCCTCAGATGAGGCCTCTGATGGCTCTGCTCTCTCTGACTACCAGGAGGAGGCTTTTTCAGCCTACGAGGATTCAGATGCAGAGGAATCTATCCCTTCGGCCTCCCCTCCTGAAGAACTGTCTTTTGGGGAAACTCTGCACACTATGAGGGAGCATTTCCAATGGCAGGGCCAGGAATTCTCTGATTCCAGGAAGAGATTAAGGACATTCTTGCATTTGCCTCAGCATAGACCTTTGGCTATTCCCCCTGTTTTGAATGTCATTGATGATGTGTACTCTGAATCTAGCACAACCCCTGACCCTCTCCCTCCGGCTCCTGCCAAACCCGATAGGTACTACAGGGTCCCGGAATCACATCTTTCCCTTTACAAGGCCCACTCTGCTGATCCAGAAACTATTTCCCAGGGCCCTAAAGGATGCAGCTGTCACTACAAAAAATCCACTCCCCTCTGAAAGGGAGTCCAGAGCTTTAGAGCGATGGGGTAAAAAATTGTATACTTCTGCTACCCTTTCTATGAGGGCTTTAAACTGTCAATTTCATATGATACAGTACCAAGAATATTTGTTAGATGAATTGCATAAAAAGCTGTCTTCACCTGAACCCCTAGATCGCAAATCACTTCAGGATCTGGTACATAACTCTCAGTAGGTTAGCAACCATTTCTTGCAGTGTGGTTATGATGCATTGGAAGCTTCATGTAGGTCAGCTATGACAGGTGCAATCATACGTAGGCATGCTTGGCTGAAGGAACAATCTCTGCCAGACCATGTTAAAGCAAAGCTTCTGGATGTTCCACTGAAAAAATAAAAGTTATTTGGCTCCACTGCTCAGGAGGTCTTAAAGAAATTTGAAGAAAAGGCAAAATCTGTACAAACAGTCAAAGATTTTATGCAAGTCCAACCACCAAGATTCAGCAGAAATTGGCCTTCCAAGAACTGGTCCTTTCCAGACACAGACAGATTTCAGAGAGGCAAGAACAGGCATGCCAGAGGTAGAGGGCAAGCTAGAGGCTCCTACAGAGGACGTCAATGGCAGCCTCCCAACCAGAGAGGTAGTGCAGGGCCTACAACTGCTGCACAAGGACAGACTCAATGACTTTACTTTGACACCGCCAACCAGGGCTCAATTTGGAAGCACCTTTGGGTGGAAAGCTTTCCTTATTTTCAGAAAATTGGCACATTATTACAAGGGACAAATGGACACTACAAATAATAGACAAAGGATACAGGTTCCATTTCCACACATTACCGAAAAGAAAAGGCATGCCAGACCTGCCACCAAATCAAAGGGCAGAGGCTTTGAAACAAATCTCCAACTTAATGAAAATGAAAGCAATAGAAAAGGTTCCTCTCGCAGAACAAGGCCAAGGATTTTATTCCAGACTCTTCCTTGTTCCAAGAAAAGAAAAGCAATGGAGGCCTATTCTCGACTTGTTCGCACTAAATACTTATCTCATTGTGCCAAAATTCAAAATGCTGACTCTACAGCAACTACTTCCCATGCTGGGCAAGGGGTCTTGGCTGGTAACTCTGGACCTCAAGGAGGCATACCTGCATGTCCCTATCAGACAAAGCTGCAGAAGACACCTCAGATTTCTTGCAGGTTCAGAGCATTATCAATTCTCAGCATTGCCCTTTGGCTTATCTACTGTGCCCAGAGTATTCACGAAATGCCTGGCATCAGTAATTGCACACTGCAGACTTCAGGGGATGCAAATATACCCGTATCTGGACGACTGCCTTATACAAGCGGACAGCCAACAAATTTTGGTAAAACACTTGAATTATGCCATTTATCTTCTTCAGGCCTTGGGATATACAGTCAACATTCACAAGTCAAGACTTGTACCATCCCAAAGAATAACTTTTCTGGGTGCGGATCTAGACACAACCACCCAAATGGCTTTCCTCACAGAAGAAAAACAAAACCAACTACCGGATTACTTCAAAAACCTGTCAAGACAAACTCAGCTGACTGCAAGGAAAATCCTGCAGGCCCTGGGTTACATGGCTTCTTGCATTCTTCTGATTCCTCAAGCAAGGCTACATATGAGGAAACTCCAATGGTACTTATGGAGTTTATGGACTCAGCGCAGTCATAGCTTGGAAACTTTGATACCACTCATCCCATGCCTTCAAAGGGAATTTCTGTGGTGGGCTCAAGCAAGCCAGTCAAACAGGGGTTTGCCCTTCAGCAAACCAATAGCCAGCCAAACCATTACAACGGATGCTTCAGACCATGGATGGGGAGCGCATATGGAAGGAAGATGCATTCAAGGACTATGGTCACAAAAAGAGCTACGCATGCACATAAACCAAAAGGAAATGCTGGCAGTGATACATGCAATCGAGGCCTTCAAGTTATTTCTACATCAAGGCCACCTGCTAATAAGGACAGACAACACTACTGTTATGTGGTACATAAACAAGCAAGGAGGCACCCATTCCTACCCTCTTTGCAGACTGGCAATGAATCTGTGGGAACTTTCCTTGACTCTCAATATACAGCTGCAATCCCAGTTTGTACCAGGAAAGGACAATATACTGGCGGACAGCTTAAGCAGGAACTTCATGGATGCACACGAATGGATGCTGCACCCAGACATCTTCCATCAGATAACACAATCATGGGGGAGACTGGACATAGACCTCTTTGCCTCCCCACACAATCATCAGCTGGAGAAATTCTGCTCAAGGACATACCACCCACAAACATGGAAAGTGGACGCCCTCTCTTTCAGCTGGAGAACTCTAACAGTGTATGCATTCCCACCTCTTCCATTAATGACCAAGGTCTTACTGAAGATCAGGGCAGAGCAGCCAAGAGTGATTCTGATAGCTCTGGACTGGCCAAGACAGCACTGGTACCCATTGCTAAAGAGCATGTCACGGACAAAACCATGGCTTCTGCCACAATGGCCGCTTCTCTGACACAGCACAATTACAAAACTCTGCATTCCAACCTGAAAACATTACAACTAGCTGCCTGGAAAATACCTTGACTCATCACCAGGATAAGCTATCCAAGAGAGTGAAGGATATCATCATGGAAGCTCACAGGCCTTCCACAAGAAAGGCATACTCAGCAAAATGGAAAAGATTTCACACATGGAGCACCTCAAAGGGCCTAGATGCAACAGTTATGAACATGGCACATATCCTGGAATATTTGGCAGAAATGCTCCACAATGGTCTGTCTTACTCTTCCATTAAAATTTATGCTTCAGCAATTTCTGCAGAGTACAATACTGAGCCACCTGTCTTATCTCATCCTCTGCTAAGACAGTTTCTAAGAGGAATTAAAAACATCAGTCCTCCAAGGAAACCACCACTGCCTACTTGGGACCTTAACTTCATGTTGGAAAAACTAACACTGCCTCCCTTTGAACCAGCAGCATCTGCAGAACTACAGTTCCTCTCTTGGAAGACTGCCTTCCTTCTGGCCATAACCTCAGCAAGAAGAGTATATGAGTTACAGGCCCTCGTGGCAGTACAGCCATTTCTTATTTTTCATCAAGACAGTCTCATTGAGAACCAATCCTTCATTTATGCCAAAGGTGGTATCTAGGGTCTCATTAAACCAAGCTATTCACCTGCCTACCTTTTTTCCAAATCCACAAAACAAAGGGGAAAAGCTTCTGCACACCCTGGACATACACAGACAGTTGCGCTACTACTTGGACAGAACAAAAAATTACAGAAAAACTGACCAGTTGTTTGTAGCATATGCTGCTGGTGCACAAGGAAAAGCAATTTCAAAACAGACAATTTCAAAATGGATAGGGAATTGCATTCGGTTCTGTTACTCCTTTCATGGAAAAACTGTGCCAGTTAACATTAGACCTCATTTGACCAGAGCCACAGCCACCTCCACAGCCTTCTTAAGAGGGGTGGCTACCAAGGACATTTTAGAAGCTGCTACATGGAGCTCCGTGCATACATTTTCCAAGCATTACAACTTACCTTTATTCCAGATCCAGAGCAGGCTTTGCTATGGCAGTCCTGCAGGGCATTTTAGCTACACCATCCTTTACATAGATCCTCCACCCCCAGATTGGCTATGGTATTCTACCCATATGTGATGACTGCAGATGCATCCTTGAAGGATATAGTACAGTTTTGTACCTACCATAAATGTAGATGTCCGATAGGTATGCATCTGCAGTCAGGTTTACCCTCCCTCCTTCCCCTCTGTGGTATTTCTTGGGTACATTCCCCTCTCATAGCTAACTGGGGATATCTATTATGGTGTATTTGTTTTTATATATATTTTTGTGCATGTTTGGAATTTATTGCATTTCTCCAAATTTAGCCTTCCTTAGAGGGCACCTGGCATCTGGGGCAAGAAAAACTGAGGAAGATGGCGTCGGCTGATGCTTTTATACCCCAGGCGCTCTGTCGTCGGGGAAGGGGCGACATCAGCCGACGCCGGACCCAGACTTTGGAATCCGGCCGACCGAAGGGCTGCCTGAGGCAGGACAACCCATATGTGATGACTGCAGATGCATACCTATCAGACATCTACATTTATGGTAGGTACAAAACTGTACTTTTGGTGAGTTTATCAATAATTCCCGAGTGAGGAATGGTATCAAAGGCCTTGGCCAGATCGTGGTAGGCTGTATGCATGCGCACTGCCTTACCTTCATCCACAGCCCTGGTGACTGACTCAAAGAAGTCAACCAGGTTGAGCAGGCATAATCTTCCTTTCACAAAGCCAAACTGCGTGGGGTCCTGAGTTTGAAGATTTCCTGTATCTTTGTTAATCAGGTCCATGATGATGTGCTGCATAGCTTTACATATCAGACTCATCAGGCTAATAGGGCGATAATTCACAGGGTCTGTAGTCGCTCCCCCTTTATGGAGAGGGATGCCTGTAGCAGTGCGCCATTCAATAGGGACAATGCCTGAAGTGAGGCTGTGATTGAACAGGGCACACAGATGTGGTGCAAGTTCACTTTGTAGCTCATGTAGAACACAGCCAAGGATATTATCAGGTCCCATGGAAGCTGTATTTATGGCCTTGGACAATGCAACTTTAACCTGTGATACAGTAATGCTGGGTGCCTGGCATTCTTCTGGTATTGTGATTGGTCCTTTGGGGGGGTATAAAGTTGGCACTGAAGCTGTCTGCCAGTATGTTGGCAGTATCTGTTGGCTCAGTATAGGAGGTACCATTGTGCAGTAACAAAGAGCAAATCTGGGTATTGTCATGGAGGTCCTTGATACAACTATAGAAGGCTTTGTGCTCTCTTTTAGTGTCGGCTGCAATTCTGCCTTCATAGCTGGCATTAGAGGATTTGATAAAGGATCTCAACTTTTTGTTGAGGTTAATAAGGGAGTTTTTCCAGTCTTGGGGACTTCACCTTTTTCTGCAACAGTTTCTTCCTTCTGTTGTAGAGTTTAGTAATGGCTGAGGACCACCATATTGGCTTCCTTTTTTTGGAGGACAGCATCTTGGCTCTGTTGGGTATGGCTAGTTCCATGCATTTATGTACATGTTCGTACAGTGCATTGGTGTATGACTCGGCAGTCATGCATCTATTTTCCATTGGCATGGGTGCCTTGAAGTTAGCCACCTCTGTTTTTAGAAGTCCAAAGTCAGCTTTGGAGAGGTTTTTCAAGGTGGTTACCTATGGGGATATGGTCTGATCTGACCAGGAAGGGATTGACTATTTTTGTAGAGCAACGGTCACCCATGTTAGTAATAACCAGGTCAAGGATGTTGCTTCCTGTAGTGGGGGTCAGAATGAGCTGGTCCAGGGCATTAGAACTGATGAATTCCAGGAAGCGTTGGGCCAGTGTTTTGGTGCTTGAGTAGTTTTTCGAGTTGATGGAGGGGGTAGTTGAAGTCTCCTAGTATGAGAGTGTTGAGTTGGACCTTGATAGATTCCAGAGTGCTTAGGAACATGGAGTGAGAGTCAAGGGACATGGTTGGGGACCTATAGTAGGCAATGACCTGGATTGCCGTCTTACCCAATGTTAGTTGTACCTGAAGTATCTCAGATGCATTATGCCGGGCTACTAGTCTGGAGGTGTGCATTTCCAAGCAGACAGATACTGGTACCCTTAGAATGACACCATAAACTTAGCCAATTGTTGAAGTCAGTCATTTTTTGTTTGTACTGCGGTATCATTCTGGGTGACTGTAGGATACTGCTAAGGGCTAGTGTCATACCTGCATGGGCCACATAATCTGAGAGCTCCACCATGTCTCTCTTCATGTAGTCCAGGGAGGTGTGCCTCGGGTCATTAACACCCATATGGGCAATGACAGAGTCATACTTGCACTTGTTGTGGAATGACCTGAGTGTGTGTGTTGTATGTTGGATTCTGTCACTTGATAGACAGCTGACTGTTACCTTCTTATTCAGTCTAGTGAGTGGGACAGCTGTGTGCCTCACTATTGAGTCACCTATGATTGGGCAAGGTATTTAGCCTTGGGGATTAGGTTGAGGGACAAACTGTGGAGGTGCACTGTGTGTCCTATGGTTCGTGCTGTGTTGTGGTGGTGAAGCGCGTTTCTGTCTTGGAGGTCTCTGCTGTTTGAGTAAATTTCTATTGAGAGCCTCCATGAAGTGGGTGGGTGGTTTGTGTTTTTATGTGAGAGCTGTGATAGTGGGTATTCTGAAGGGATATGTGTTCCATGTGGTGTGATGCAGGTGTTGACCTTCTCCTCTTGACCAGCTAGTCTGGTCTTGCCTGGAGAGTGCATAGCTTCCAATTTGGCGATATAAGTGCATCTCTCACAAGTTTGGGAGGTAAGAGGAGAGGGTGGTCTGTGTACATGGGGCAGTTGCTATACTGCATCAGAATGCCTACGTGCACCAGGTTAATAGGAGAAAGCACAGGGAACTGCCCTTTAATCATGCCAGGAGGGGTGGTCATAACTACTAAGCACTGGAGCTATTTCCGTGAAGAATGACTAGTGCTGATGGCACTTAGATGTGCTATAATTTTTGCTGCAAAAACCTGTTGAAGTGCAAAGTGATTAGGCTATTTGACATGCAAGAGAGAAAGAACTAGCAAGATCTAAGGGAAAAACTGAAGAGCAGACTTTGGCATCAGTAATAGTTTTCCTCAGCTTGGTGCTGCTGAGTGGAGCTTAAATAACAGCAAACCTGTGTGAACATGGGCTTTTAAACCAGAAAGTTGAAAGGTATGGAAAAACTGCCCAAATGGCCAATAAACTACAATTCCTGGGCCAGTAACCACTCCTCTTGGGGGTAGATAGGCTACCCAGTGCTTACCACTCCTACTGATAAGCTAGAAGGCTTCCCTCCAATAGAAAGGCTTGGGGGAGGGGGGCTCAGAATCTTACAGACATTCCTGGATACAGCAAATCTGTATCTGGACTAGACTAGTTACAGGAAAGGTGAGAAACAAGCTTAAAACTTTTTTTTTTAATACAGAAAAGCAGCTAAAACAGTAGTAAAAACAATTCAAATACAGTGCGAGTTAGCAGACTTGAGTGCGTAACAATATTAAAGCAAATACAGCTTAAATAAATGCAATTAAATTTAAAAAATGACTAAAAACAACTGCAGAAAGCAGTAAATTAGGAAAAAGTATTTTAAACAGGTACGACCAATTAGCCGAGTTCAAAGCCTTATGTAAATCGAGTCTAATGATAGCAAGTTCTTTATTTTAATTAGCATAGTCATTTAATATATGTGTTCTTATTATATTATCCTGTATTTGTCTATTTAAAATAAACCCAGTTTGATCATTATTAATTAATTTAGGTACAATTAGATTAATTCTGTTAGCAAAAATGGACATGAACATCTTAGTCCATATTTAAAAGTAAAATTGGTCTGTGCAATGACCACTTTGTAGGATCTTTAAATTGTTTTAAAATAGATGATATAAGGGAATATTTCCATGATGATGGGGGCTCTTCAACAGTTGTTTTTATTTCTCTGTAGATGGTGTCTAATATTTTAACTGCATCACCCAGTAGTATTTTATATAGTTCTGGTATAAAACCATCTAAACCCGGAACATTATTTTTTTTACATTTTTATTTGATTTTTTATTTCTGTTAAAGTGAATGGTCTATCATTTTTTTAATTGTTCACTTGTTTTGTTATTTATATCTTCCCTTAGAAAAGTTTCAACAATGTCATCATTGTCTAGGTTATTTGTATTATTATTTATATTTTCATAAAATGTTTTAAATCCCTCAAGAATACCTTTACTATCTGTTCTTTCTTTTTTATTTATGTGTTATAATTTATTTGATATATTTAGTTTATCCATTTTCTTTGATCTAAGAGCAAGTTTATGCAAGCTTAAAGGGTTTACTGAATATGCCTGAAGTTTGTTTTTCCAGATTTTTTGAAACTTTATAATATAGAATTTCAACATATTTTATATTTAAGTTTTTAAGTTCGGACTGATTATGTCATTTGGTATTAGATTTAACTTGTGTATCTATTTTGGCCTGTAGTGTATTGAAGTCTTTGTCCCATTCTCTTGTTTTACTAATATACCAGCTTGAAACTCTTCCCTTTAAGTAAGCCTTTAGTGAATCCCACAGAACAATGTCAGAAATGTTTAATCTCATTAACATACCAGTCCTTGAATCCTTTTGTTTTAATAGTGTACACTGGTAATCTCCTGTGATGTATTAAATTGTCAGTTTTTAAAATAATAATAAAGATTATAGCATTATGGTCCCATCATGGACATTAAACTATTGAAAGGTCTTTGATATAGCAATAACCCACGCCTGGGTGTGGGTAATGCTGGATTTACCCACGGTTGGTGTGGTTTGGTCCCGGGGAAGCCCGAGGGACCAAACAAAGCCAACCTTGGGTAAATACAGCATTACCCACACCCAGAAGTGGTTATTGCTATTATCTATGACATTATTTAAGAAAAGAAACTATTACTTTTCTTAAATAATGGCATAGTATAATGCCTGTTTACTGCCCTTCCGCAGATGTCTGGCATCTGCGGCAGTTCTGATGTACTGCGCTCGCGCAGTACATCAGAGCTGTGAGCAAAGCAACGGAAAAAGCAAGATCTCAGTTGCTCTTTTTTACTGTTTTCGCTATGTTAAATGGGTTTAACATAGCGAGACAGTTTTAAAATAAGCAACGGAGATGTCCGTTGCTTATTTTACTGTCTCGCTATGTTAAACCCATTTAACATAGCGAACAGTAAAAGCAACGGAGATCTTGCTTTCTCCGTTGCTTTTAAACCTGTCTCGCTATGTTAAATGGGTTTAGCATGGCGAGACAGCTAAAATAAGCAACGGAGATCTCCGTTGCTTATTTTAAACTGTCTCGCTATGTTAAACCCATTTAACATAGCGACAATGTTTTAAAGTAGAGTTATACTAATGGAAAAAAGTCCGGGCGACCGGACCTTTTTCCATTAGTATAACTCGATTTACAATGTGCACGCTGGCCAATCAGCGTGCACATTTTGGGGGGGTCATGGTATAATATGTGATAACACATATGTGACAAAAATTTTATCAATATTTGTTTGTGTTCCATATCTATATAAATAATGGGTAAATTGAAGTGAGTTTGTTTTCCTTGGTTCATATATATCCTGTAAATTCATTAGATTTACATAATTTAAGAGTTTGGCTGAAGATTTGATTCTCATCTTTCTGTCTATAGTAAAATCTTTGTCTGATAAAATACAATTAAAATCACCAGCCATTATGGCTTCACCTTTTATGTAATAGGCTATAGTGTTTAACTATTTTTTTGCATCTTTAGCTCCCACCCCTGGAATCCTGTAAGAGTTCACCAATGTATATCGTTTTCTGTTCCACTTAATTATAACGATGCTTAACATACCATTTTTATCAACATGGGTATCTTTTACTTTAGTTATTACTGGTGAGTTCTTCCATAAAATGAGGGTGCTGCCTCTTTTAGCTCAAAAGCCAGAACATGCTAAAACCAAATAATTATTTAGTGAAAGTTTATTTACATCTAAAGTAAATGTTTTTCCTGTAGAAATAGTGTTTGAGTTTTATGTAATTGCAAGTATTTGGACAGACTCCCCCTCTTTACTGGATTATTCAGTCCATTAATATTAGTAGATATGCATTTAAAATCAAACATTTATATGAGAGGGAAAAACACTGGTATAATGAAATCACGTTTATGTACAGAACGTATTATATACTTTATAGCTATATGAAATCTTCAGCTATGGACAAAACATTTGAAACAAAAAATTACCTAATGATATGAGCAAGAAAAGTTAAACAGGTGTTCAGAATCTTTATTATAAGTTGACCAAACTGAATATCTCTATAGTCGACTTTCCCTGTACATCACATTATCTCCCTGGTCTGCTATAGGGAGGAAGTCAGTTATTTTCATATTTATTCATTTATGGGTCAGATGATTTATATATATTTTTTTATTTTACTTACTATGTGTAAAGTTGTTCATAGGACTGTAAGTTCGTAAATTACTATGCTAACTGCCCTTGTGAGCCTTTCCAAGCCCAGTCAATTATATTATTTGAGAATCAACCACTATGCCAACCTCCCACCCTTGTAGACTTATTTACATTCTTCAATTATATACATATTTACTTATTCTGATCTCTATTTTTGATTGCATACTATGTCTTGTACTATTGCTATTTTCCTAGGTTTTTTATTTTAGCTATAATCCTAGTGTAGAATATCATATAATAGAACATTTATATTTACCCTTGTGTATTTGATACTCTTTAATCTAGTACTACTGTTGGAATCAGTCCTATTTTTCCTTAAATGTTATGTCTAGTAGTATCTGAAAAAACATCTGAAAAATCTTCCCTTTTAAGATTCAAACTTCCCCTAACAAATTATTCTGAGATATTGTTTTGTTATTAAAAAAGACAATAACAGAGAAACACAGTCCTAATTTTTTTTTTATCAGAAGTGTCTTTTGCTGCACTGCAAGCATTCAGAACTATTTAATAGCAGACAGTGGTTTAGAACACAGTTCGCTGTTTTGCTTATCTAATTTGTATTCATTGACATCTTAGCATATTATTCAAAATATTATGATTATTTATTTTAAACACAATGAAGTAACCTGGACAGTTATTATTTTCAGAACTCCTGCAACATTACAAAAGTGCTCATGATTCTAATTAAGCTGCTTCAAGCTGATCCTCAAACTGTCCATTTGCAAGCCCTTGTTATATCGGCTACAGTTCAAACAAAAATGTTCACGAGTAAATTTAAGCCACCTCTACATTATACATCAATCCCTCAAACCCTTCAAAACCACTAGAAAACCGACAAAAAACATTTCAAAGTATGTTAACCACTAAAAAGCTATTCTGTTTAAAGAAATAACATTTAATGATCCAGGAAGCACTGTTTGTATGAGATGTTTAATATAAAGCATACTGTCATTTTTTTAAAGGAAATATAGCATATTAACTTGTATTGAAAGAATAACAATTATATGTGATCTAGGTTTACCTTGCAAAAGTGTGAGTGTTACTCTAATTCTTTGATAACATTCCAATAATAACTTTTATATATATGTGAGAAATTATATTTTTTATACTTGGTTTATAACATAGCATACCTTTCCTGGGTACTGTTGCATGTCAAGTATGCCATCAGTTGCAAGCATTCAGAAATATGTAATAACTAACAGTGATTTAGAATGCAGTTTACTGTATTTTGCTTGTTGTCTAACTTGTATTCTTTGACATTTTAGCATATGATTCAAAATATTGTAATTATTTACTTTTAGACAGGAAAAGGTAACCCGGACAATTCTTAAAATTTTCAGAATTTCCGCAACATCACAAAAGTGCTCATGTCACTCTTCAGTTATTTCAAGCTGGTTTTAAGTTCACCTAAAAATGCTCGCAAATGAATCCAAGCCACCACTATTTTACACGTCATTTACTCAACCCCCCCCCCAAACCACTAAAAAAAAGCAAAAAAAAAAATTCAAAGTATTTTAACCACTAAAAAGCTATTGTATTTAAATAAATAATATTTAATGAGTCAGTAAGCACTATTTATATGACATGTTTAATATAAAGTGGACTGTTGTTGTTTTAAAGGAGTCCTAGCATATAAACTTGCATGAAAAGAATGACAGTTATTTTTGATCCAGGTTTAACTTGTGAAAGTGTGACTGTTACTCTAATTGTTTGAAAACATTCCAATATTAATTTTTATATATATATATATATATATATATATATATATATATATAAAATATATTTTTATACTTTGTATAGCATGTCTGTCCTGGTTGTTCTTGCTTGTCAACTTTACTATCGGTAGCACATTACTGGACAATTTTAAGAACCCAGAATGCAACTTAACATGCCTCTTTATTGCCATTTGTTTCATCTTGTATTATATTTAGTAGTACATTACACAAATATGCCAATATATCAGAAAGTGTGCCACTTAACATATGTTTTATCATAATAATTAACTTTTAATAAGATGAATAGTTTAGCCTTTTAAACTCTAAATGAAAAGAAGTGTTTTTAATTTCATATATAATTAAAAGTCAATCTCTTAACATTTTAAAAGGGGGACTAGTAACCATTTGAAGTAGAGAAAGACCGAAATTATTTACCTTGTAAAAAAAAGTAATACTCAGCACCTGCTCATAAGTATTCAAGCACTTCTTTACATTAATAAGAATTCATAACCATGAAATGTGTTGATTTTCATTTGTCCTTCCATTTTGTCTTATTAACTAACCATCTCTTGTTGCATTTCGCTTCAAAGATAGTTGATAGATTCAGGTCCTTTTTTTTTTTTCCTTAGCATTTTATTTTCCTGTGTAAAGTCCATTGCATCTTTCAAGGTGTTAAATCTTTCCTTCTGGATGGTGAATCTGTATTTTTGCTGGAAGCAGGATTTTTGCTTTAATATTGTTTTTCTTTAAGCTTTTAACAAGTGATGCACATGCTTTTCTCTTTGACATCACTAATGTTGAATATTCATTATCAAATCTTGTAGTATTTTTTTAATTTTAACTGGAGAATTAGTCCATGCAGCTTTTAAGACTAAATCATTATCTTGACTTGAGAAAAATCTTATGATCACTGACTTTGGTGAAGGTGTGTTTTTTTAAAGATGAATTGGAAAGTGATCTGTGTGCCCTTTCTATGTCCAAGGAAAAAACTTCAGGCAGGTTCAAAGTTTCAGGCAGCCAGGTATTTAAGGAATTGAATCCTACTGTCTTCCTCTTCTTTTTTCAGAAATCTCATAAATCCAGTGGTATTCCTTTTAGATCTGTTCTGTAAATCTTCTATTTTTTCCCCAAAATAAGAAATTCTATGTTTTCGATTTCAAGTAATTTTCCATCAAAATCAAACATGGTCTCTTCTATACTCGAGATTTGTGACAAGTGTTATTCACTTAGCACTTCAACTTGTTTTTTTACATTACCTTTAAAATTATCTATTTTGATTTCTAATTTATCAGTCTTGCTAGATAATTCATTGATGTTACTTACTATAGGCTGTATGTCTTTTTTGATTGTACTGTCTTGTACACTGAGCTTTGGCTCATTCTGAGACAGTTTTTTAGAATTATCTTGACAGGTAAACACAAAAGAGTTTCAAACTTATTTTTTGTAGTAAATCTTTCAGCTGATGTTCAACTATGAATCCATCAAGTTTTGAAATGTTATATTTGAGTTTTTTTAGTAAAAATCCTGCTAGAGAGTTTAAAATGAAGCAGAGCTAAAAAACAGTGCTGTTAACTGCTCACCACCTTGACCATGGCCCCTCACATCATATGATTCTGATAGACTCCTAGATGAACTCCCAGAATATGCCTCATCAAGTTTGAGAAGATGAAATCCTTGGTTTGCCAAACACTACAAAGATTGTTTTAGGAAACCACCTTGTCATATGTACAACCATCTTTTGTACCACGGTTTCTAAAATTTGGAAATCCAGAATTGTCTAACAGCTTCCAAAACCCTTCATCTTAGGTAAATCACATCTTTTACATCTATCTTCTTGTGCCTCTAAGAATGACACTTGGAAAATTAGATTGAATATTTGAAAATATGGTGTTCTTTCTAGATAGCAATGTGGTTTCTGGACATATAGAAGCAAAATTGTCAATTGGTCATTTACAGATGGTGTTATTCAGTATATGGACAAAGAGCAAATCATTGTTGAACAACAAAAGCTTTTGACTTGCTCAGCTTGATCTTCAGTTCACACATTTACAAAACATTACAAGGTTGATGCTTTTTCTAGAATGAGAACTGAATTTGCTAGAACAATTTTCCAAGGCTCCAGCTAAACTCTAGTTTGGGTCATCTTACTCCCTCCCACTCTACATAAAGCTTTAGGAATAATCTCATTTGTCAGCATTATTGATCTAATGGTCAACATAGTACAGTTGTGTAAGAACTTAACATAACGGTAGATGTTTGAATAGGTCACTGTTGCAGCAAAAGGACCCTCCTTCCATCCCACTTTTCTTTATTTTCTGCTCAGGTTGAGGTAGAAATGCGTACTATTCCCCCTCTATATCATCTTATATTGTCTGAGGCTATCCTCAGTGCATTACTGGGGTACGGATGCTCTGAGCATTTTGGCACCAGTAGATTCCTTATGTACCAACATGTAGCCTTCTTGCCTAGGTCTGAGGCTGGATGTATGGTGAGTGAGGAAGGAGTGCTTAAGCTCTAGCATACTGTCTGGACGTACGGTATCCTTGGCAGGATGCATACCATTTTTCAACATTACAGTAAAAGTGATCTATTCAAGCATCTGTCTGCATGGTAAGTTGTTACACAAATGTACTTTCATTTGTAATTGAAAAAAATTTATAAATATTAGCACTTTATTTTTTTGCTGTTTAAAGGATGGAGGGGAGGTGTCCTGAGCAGGAAGCAATAGAGTAGAGTTTATTCTATTCTGAGAATCAGAACTAGGTTTTTAACATATACAGTGGATATAAAAAGTTTACACACCACTGTTAAAATGCCAAGTTTTTGTAATATAAAAAAATGAGACCACAATAAATAATTTTTGAACTTATCCTACCTTTAATGTGACCTATAACCTGTACAATTGAATTGAAAAACAAATCTGTTAGGGGAAAATATAAAAAATCTACAATAACGTGGTTGCATAAGTGTGCACTCTGTTAAAGCAAAATGTGCTTTAACAAAGTATTATTACAGCATTTCGTCTTCTTTGTATGCACCTGCCATCAATTAAAGAGACTCTGATTAACCCCAAATAAAGTTCAGCTGTCCTAGTAGGATTTTCCTGACATTTACTCAGTTGCCTGCTACAGCAAAAGCCATGGTTCGCAGAGAGTTTACAAAGCATCAAAGGGATCTCGTTGTTGAAAGGTATCGGTCAGGCGAATGGTAAAAAAAACTTTTCACAGCATTGGATATACCACGGAACACAGTGAAGACAGTCATCAAAAAGTGGAGAAAATATGGGACACAGTGACATTGCAAAGAACTGGATGTCCCCCCAAAATTGATGAAAAGACTAGATGAAAACTGGTCAGGGTGGCTGCCAAGAGACCTACAGCAAGACTGAAGAAGCTGCAGGAATTTCTGGCAAGTACTGGTTGTGTACTACATGTGCCAACAACCTCCGGTTTTCTCCATATGTCTGGGCTATGGGGTAGGGTTGCAAGACAAGAAGCCTTTTCTTAAACACAAAAACATCCAGGCCTGGCTAAAATTTGCAAAACAATACATCAAGTCTCCCAAAAGCATGTGGGAAAATGTGTTATTGCCTGATGAGACCAAGGTTGAGCTTTTTTGGCCACAATTCCAAAAGGTACGTTTGGTGTAAAAACAATAGTTTGCATCACCAAAAGAACACCACCACCATGGTGAAGCATGGTGGTGGCAGTATCATGCCTTGGGGTTGCTTTTCGTCAACTGGAAATGGGGCTTTAGTCAAGGTGGAGGGAATTATGAAGAGTTCCAAATACCAGTTTTGACCCAAAACCTTCAGGTGTCTGCTAGAAAGATGGAGATTAAGAGGAATTTCACCTTTCAACATGACAATGACCTCAAGCATACATCCACATCAACAAAAGAATGGCTTCATCAGAAGAAAATTAAAGTTTTGGAATGGCCCAGCCAGAGCCCAGACCTAAATCCAATAGAAAATCTGTGGGGTGACCTGAAGAGGGCTGTGCACAAGAGATGCCCTCACAATCTGACAGATTTGGAGAGCTTTTGCAAGGAAGAGTGGGCAAATATTACCAAGTCAAGATGTGCCATGCTGATAGACTGCTACCCAAGAGGACTGAGTGCTGTAATTAAATCAAAAGGTGCTTCAACAAAGTATTAATTTAAAGGTGTGCACACTTATGCAACCAGCTTATTATACGTTTTTTATTTTTCATATTTTTCCCCTAACAGATTTGTTTGTTTTAAATTTCGAATTCTACAGGTAATAGGTCACGCTAAAAGTGAGAAAAGTTTTGAAATGATGTATTGTGGCCTCATTTTTTATATCAGAAAAACCTGGCATTTTAACATGGGTGTGTAAACTTTTTATATCCACTGTATCTATCTGCAAAGGCTGAGCAACCTGTAGATTTCATTGGTGAATTATGATGCCGGAGGAATTTTCGTAATATAAAACATTCCCATAAGAAAACAAAGACACCGGCATTCATCTGCAGGGCATATGACTGGGGCTCAGTAATAGTGGGTCTGAGAGTCCCCATCATAACTGGTACAGTTGAGTCACTGTCTGTTTTCCTCTAGATGAGAGAAGCATGTGACCTGCAAAAGAGCAACAACGAAAGAATATTGAACAAAACCTTTTTTGAAAAGAAATAGTTATTCTCTATATTTTCTGTTATTAAAATTAGGATCAACTTTCTGTTTGTGTGCGTGCGATCCCCCCCACCCCAGCACATATGCATTGGCATCATTCAGATGACGATACAATGAACTAAGCCAGTGGTTAAGGCCTTCTGCAGCAGACATGGTTCTGAAAATGAGTCAGTAATTCTGCACTACATGTAAAATATCATGTGGCACAACATTTGGACTGGGTCCATTTTGCTGTTGCTGGAGTTGCACACATTCAGTGGTACAGCTATGTAAAAGCTCTTAACTTTGTTTTGTAATAATGCTTCCTTTTTGGATTCAGACATTTTTGAGTGACCAGATGTGTAACACTGTTCAGTGCAATATACTCCTGACAGAGCCACTGTGGTGGGATATCACAAGTAAGTGCAGGTATTTTGCTTTCCTTATCCAATCTGGGAATTGTTACTAATTGTACCTCGTGCTACATTACTCTTTACGCGTAAAGTGCATCTTTTTCCAGACTCCCCAATGAATTTTCTTCTGTGCTTCTCTGTCAGTCATAATCAGGTCTTGTGGCATCACTGTTGGTTATTATGAGAGTAGCTATGATGCTGTTTAGTTAACAACCTCAACAGTGGAAAAGGCAACAGAGATTTGTAAATCCAGCAAAAACAAAATACTTTGTCATGTTCAGTGCATTGGTTAAAAACACGGAAAGTAAAGTACATTTCCAAACCTGAAGTATTGAGAGCTGTCCAGATTTTGTCAGCTGTTCTGTAAGTGGCCCCAGAATTGCATTTGGGCTGGTTTTGCAGATAGCCACTGAGCATAGTTTATCTTGTGCACTGTTTTGATTTAGATATGTTTCATAGGTAAATTAGACTAGCTGTTTTCAGATACAACCTGAAGTGCACACCAGAAATATCCATGCACACAAGCTGGCTCTTTGGGGTAGCAGGGTAGTGACCTTATTACAACTCAGGATTGATTACTGATTTAGTTGCTGGTGGAGCCAGCAGGGGAGGGTGGCTGTGAGTGGTTAACTCCAGCTTGCCCATCCTAGGGAAGAGATGTGTCTCAGTTTTTCTGTGATGTCACATAGCTGGTTGATGCCTAATGTCAAAGCATGCAACTTAAAGACCAGGAGATATCCTTGACTCTGCCACACATTGTGTAAGTGCTGTAGCCATCATTAACATGTCTATGACAGCATATGTGTACCTTAGGGATGGAATTCTAGATCTGATCTTCAGCTGCAATGCATATCAACCTGCTGGGGGTGTAGTCAAGAAACTTCCAAACACCATACAGGATGATGGCTGTGACACTTGGCTCGACTCTCTTCCCTTCCCTGCTGTTCTTGAATACTTAAAATAGGAAGATCAAATGGAACAGAACAGGAACAAGCTAGACAATTAACAGGAACAAGAGGAGAAAAGAGTCTGGGAAAAGTTGCATCACACCTCCTCCACATTAGAGAGGGTACACTTGGATATGTCTTTTGTAGCCATCC
This sequence comes from Protopterus annectens, assembly GCF_019279795.1. NCBI lineage: Eukaryota > Metazoa > Chordata > Ceratodontiformes > Protopteridae > Protopterus > Protopterus annectens. The sequence continues at coordinate 505,681,371 of NC_056738.1, forward strand.
ATATCAGTACATATTTCTGCTGCTGGTCCAAGTTCAAGCTTGTGCATGGTAGTGAAATAAATATGTTGCATCATCTGAAGTGACATTAACAGTTTGCTGACACAAACATGAGTTTAATGGACTTATGGAAAATATTACTGCTGTATGGGTACACAACAGTGCCTTTAAAAAAGGCTTAGCTGGGAAAGTCGTTATTAGATGCTGACTTGATAGCTTGCAGTTTTGTGTAAAGCAAGTACTGAAATGCAAATATTTGCAAAATTAGAAAGTGAATAATCCCATTAGTATGAAAAACAGAATCTCCTGTTATAAAAGTATCAAAGTACTTCTAGCCATGGTAACTGTAGATAACTTATTTGGATGGAAGGGAAACACAACTGTATACTGCAAATAAAAGATTCAGTTATAAAATTGTGGTTTGTACAGAATGTTAAGGCATATGGGCCCCTTGTCCTTCTCTTTACATTTTACCTAGGGTTCCTATCATGTAGTCTAACTTTTACAAGTTCGAACCACACATGGTCGAGACCATAAGTTTGAATTTGTAAAAGTTCGAGCATTTGAATGGAAATCTCCATAAGCGGAGGTTTCCATTCCGTTCAATGTGGTGTGATCTCAGAGTTGGTATATTTAAGTAGTGGGGGGTGTGGGGGTGCAGATGGGGCTTGCCCCCTGCCTATAACAATTTATTTTGTTGTCCGTTGTTTTTCTTTTTTTTTTTTTTCTGTAGTCAAAGTTCTGTAACTTCGAACATAATGGTTCGACCATTAGGTGTTCGGAGTTATGGAACTTCGACTATCTGATATAGACCCTTTACCTATGCCCTACATATTTTTTCTTTTTTGCACTTTTTTCATGACAAATTGATCAGTTTTATGTAGAAAACCATGCTGACGGCTGCTTCTACAGTAATAGTTAATGTCCTTTCAACTTGTAAGTTACAATGGATAGTCAGATGAACAGAAATATGAAGTTCTACTTCATAATTAATTGAGATTGTTTGTTATAGTGCTTGTGAAATGAGTGGTGTACTGTAGCAGCCTGTTGTACTTATCCAGTCATCTTAAATATTTACAAAAAAGCACAACAATTTTTATCATTTACAAAAAAAAAAAAAAAAAATGAATTAGTGATGCATCCAACATTCCAAAAGATCATGTCAGTTGGTGGTTTATTGGGTTCTTTAAGCTTGATGAAGAGCTGGAAGGGAAGGAGAATAGTTTGGATATGTACGTTTTAAATTCTTTAAATTTAGTTCACAGGCTACTTAAGGAAAATGGAATACTCATGAATTTTGTTGCCCTGTAGTGTTGCACAGTTTTTATTTCCTGATACCATTTAATTTTTTCATAACTGTACTGCTATAGTATGTGCACAGAACAGTATTCAGGATTTTGCATTTGAACCAAATAAGCCGTTTCTGGAATTTGTGAAATGCTTCATCCCATATTTATTTTTTTAATATATGCAGGGGTGTATTTTATAGCTTCAACTGTATAGGATATGATAGGCATGCTTTGTTCGTGACTGGGGGATCTTGGGACATTTCTTGTGTTTGGTGGTAGATTTTTTTAACAACTGTACTTTTAGTAAATATATGCCTAATATCAGTGATGTTTCACACCTCCTGATACTTGCATATTTCTGTCTGGACAGCTTTTACCTGAGCTGTTACTAAAAATGCAGTTATTTCCAAGTATAGATATGATAGTCATTAAGCATGTGTTCCACTTCCCCATGGTGATATTAACATGTCAGTCAGATAGAAAGCTGATTTTATAGGCAGCAATAAATTATACGCAACACTGTTTTGTTGTATTACACCAACGGCTTTTAACATCTCTCTTAACATATGCGGGTATACCGACGTTACTTTTGCTAATGCAGGTGTGATCTTCAACTTACTGCAGAGCATTTTTGTTGGTGTTGATCCATTTTTCAGATTTTTACAGAATATGAATGCGTATTTAATAGACAAATTTAGATGTTTGCAAAGCAGTGACAGTAAGACACCAGGTATCAAAGCAAAGTTTTTCCAGCATTGTGTATGCTTTCATTTGTTACAGAGGAGTACCACATAAACTCCTTTTATGTGAAGTTATTAAAATTCTTAACATATAGCATAAATGATATTGCAGGAAAATAATTCACATTCTTCGAGTACCGAGTAACCCATTTGAGTTGGGAGACATTCTTGACATTTATGCTGACTGCGCATTTGAAATACTGTTCGCCAGTGCTTCCAAGTTTAAAGTATTTACAGAAATGACTTGTGTACATTCTAGTGCTAAGCAAGTGTAAACATCTGTGAAGTAATAAGTAAGAGGAGGTATCTATGAGAAGTTTTCAAGCATTGCATTTGCTTTCATTTGATATCTTGAAATACCACCTAAAGTTCTACTGTTTCAGACATGTAACATAAATATTAATATCGCTAATATTTGTAATTTGGCAAAGCAAAAATTACAGCCTTGCGTACTGATCATCTCAATTGGGTGATTGTACATGCATGTCTCATGCGCTCTCTTGTCCCATGAAATGCTGTTTCAGAATGGTAATAAATGGACATTCCCTAACATGTTTGCAAAGACTATGGAAATATGCAGATATCATATTTGTTGCTAACAAGTGTAACTGTATAGGCAGAGTAGTGCTAGGTAGACACCAGTTAACAGTGAGAAGTTTTCCAACATTATGTAGGCTTTCATTTGATACCAAGAAGTACCACAACAACTCATCCTAGGTCAGCTTATTAGTAGAAATACTAATGTTGCACATAAACAAATCCTATTATCTCACTTGCATGAGCATCCATTGTTTTTTCTTCAGGCATTTCTTACCTGTGACTGATAACTGGTGCTCCACTAAGCTTCCAAGTGGACAGAGACTACCTAAGAAATTTACATAAATATATTTATACATATTTGCATATTTTATTGGTAAACAAAGCACAGATATTTGCAAATCAGTGATAGACACTAGTTAGCAGTATGAACTTTTCCGGCCTTATGTACCATTTCATTTGGAGCTATGCAGTGCCATATAATTTTTTTTTTGCTTCACATTATTAGTAAAAATATTAATATGGCATATATTCATAATTTGTAAATGAAAAATCACAATATCTCACTGACGAACTAAAATGGATCAAGAGCTATTGCTGTGTTGTGTACTGACTGGGCCTGTGAAGTGCTGTTCTGCAGTGCTTCCAAGTGAATAGTGACTATCTCAAGTATGATAGTTATGGATATTTATTGCTAAAAAAGTACAAACATTTGAAATGCATTATCATTTTGACTGTTGCCATTGCTGTCACGCACGAGCTCACTCACACAGTTACCCCCATCAGTTCCAACCATTTTGACAGTGTACATCTCAGATGTATGATTGTACTTAAATTAATTAATAAGTATGTTAACATTAGCTACAGTAATATATTTCATCTCATTGCTATCAGATAAATCCTATGTGCATGAAAACACACTACACCGATGTGCCCATCAAGTATAGCCACTTTAACTGTGTACACCTCATATGTCTGACTGAGATCAAGTGAGTGAATATGTATATAATTACACTTGCAGTAATATTTTTCATCTTGTTATAGGACACAGTGTAGCCCATTGCACCCTCTCCCAGTGCGCACTGGCATGAACACACACAAAAATGTGCTCACTAGTTGTACCCCCTTTCTTTGTACACATATCCACTTGTTTTCAAGTGAGTTAATAAGTACATAAATAATAACCAGAGTACTGTATTTCAGCTTGTTGCTGTCGGACACAAACAGTGCCACACAGTGTAAACTCCCACACACACACGTGTCCACCATTTGCAGCCATTTGTTTGATTGTGTACACCTCAGATATTTGAGCCAGAGGTATGTCTGGTATAACTTTACCCCTGTCTTCATGTACTACCTACATTTACTTGCCACAGTGAACAGTCGCATCACACTGCAGTTTATATTAACTTTGCCTTTACCTCTTCTTAAAAGTACTCAATTGTATTTATTCTGCTCCATTTATTACTGCTTGGGAGTAGCCTGATTAAATTGTAACTGTTACTCTAAGCCTTTTGGTTTAAGCACTTGGGCTCCAGACCAGTTGTTTTACATTAATAAGGTTTGTGATCTGCACTGTTATGGCAGGCCAGGTAGCTTACATCCTTCTAAGTTGGAAATTGCTGATTAAAGGCTCACTGTCTGTTATTCTAAAAGTGTATTAGTTCTGGTTAAAGCACTTGGGGTTCAGGCCAGTTATTTTTCATTAAGGTTTGTGGTCTGCACTCTTATGGGAGGAGAGGCTAGATTCTGCCCTTCTGAGCTGGGAATTTCTGGTTAAAGGCTTATTGTGCCTGTTTATTTGAGCTGTTTCTTTCTGAAATTGGTGTGCCTTGGTTGCTGCAGCATAGACAAGATTCAGGCATCCTGAATCTAGTTTTGTTTATATAACTTGAGCGCTAATTCAGGCCATCTCTTTTGGAGAAGGTTCCCGTGCACCTTTGTGGCAGGAGTGTGCAGTTCGAACTTGTCTGATTGAAGGCTGTTGGAACAGGTCTCAGTATTGAGCTTTTTTACTGGTTAATTGGGTAATTTGTTTTAATCAGTTTACTCGTTTTCTATTGTTATATAAAAAATTGCACTTTATTCATCTGCTTTTACTGTATTTGTTTCTTCCTACTGTATTACTTTATTTTGCTTTTGCTGCTTGTTCTTAAAAGTACTTAATTACATTTATTCTGCTGCATTTATTACTGCTTGTTAGTAGCCTGATTAAATTGTAACTGTTATTCTAAGCCTTTGGTTGAAGCACTTGGGCTTCAGACCAGTTTAACATTAAGAAAATTTGTGGTCTGCACTGCTGTGGCAGGACAGGTAGCTTACATCCTTCTAATTTGGGAGTTGCTGATTGAAGGCTCAGTGTCTGTTGTTCTAAAAGTGTATTAGTTCTGGTTAAAGCAGTTGGGCTTTGGGCCAGTTATTTTACATTAAGAAGGTGTGGTCTGCACTCTTGTGGGAGGAGAGGGTAGATTCTGCCCTTCTGAGCTTCTGGTTAAAGGCTTGTTGTGCCTGCTTATTTGAACTGTTTCTCTCTGCAATTGGTATGCCTTGTTTGCTGTAGCATAGACTAAATTCAGACCTGCCAAATCTAGCTTTGTTTGTATAACTTGAGCACTAATCCAGACCATCTTTTTTTGGAGAAGGTTCCCCTGCACCCTAGTGGCAGGAGTGTGCAGTTGGAACTTGTGTGAACAAAGACTGCTGGAAAGGGGCTCCGTTTTTAGCTTTTTATTGGTTAATTGGTTTAAATCAGTTTGCTCATTTGCTACTGTTATATTAAAAAAAATATATATATACACTTTATGCATCGCCGTTTAGCTAGGGTTAAACTACTCCAGGCCCTATAAAGTCTGATCTTCAAAATTTCCCTTAGAATGAGCCAGTTTTTTTAGTTTTAGCACTAAAGTCTGTTTTTTTGAGCTCAGCACTTAAGAACTTATTGTAAGCACTAAATAAGCTACAAATTACTACAGCACTCAACTTTCCTCACTTGATTATAGGAAAACAGTTTTTAGTTCTTAATAAATAAGCACCTATCCAGGCATGTCTAAGGATCAGCACCCAGTGTTTTCTCCTGTCTTCCTGATGAATATGGGCATCTTGGGGCAATACAGCAATTTCCTCATGTACACAGACAACCCTCTGCTCCTACCACCCAACACTACAACCTGTGAGAGATGCACTTATATAGTCAAACTAGAAGCAAAGCTCTCTTCACCCAAGAGTGGACTAGACAGTCAAGAGGGGAAGGTAAATGCGTGCACCACACCACATTCATCACATTCATCACATAGGCCCTCAAAACCTACGCCACCAAAACACACACACAGAAACACGAAACACACACCTACATTCATGGAGGCTCTCAATAAAAATCTGTTCAAGCAACAGAACCCTCCAAAGCAGAAACACAAGCAACCTCTACCCCCCAACCCAACCCAAATAACACATAGCCCACAAACGCAGTGTGCCACTCAACCACAGCCTATAAGGCATAACAATATACCGAACGCTCTAGTCATAGGTGACTCTATAGTCAGGTACACTGATGTTCCACTCACCAGGCTAAACAAGGTGAATGTTACTGTCAGCTGCCTGTTGGGTGCCAGGATCCGCCACATAATGCATGCACTCAGGTCACTCCACAACAAGTACAAATATGACTCTGTCATTGTCCATGTTGGTGTGAATGACCTGAGACGTACCTCTCTGGACTGCATGAAGAGAGACATGGAAGAGTTCTCCGATCTTGTAGCCCAGGCAGGTATGACCCTAGCCCTGAGTAGCATCCTGCCATCACCCAGAATGATACCACAGTACAAGGACAAAATGATTGACTTCAATAATTGGCTAAGCTTCTGGTGTCATTCTAAGGGGATACAGTATCTTTTTGCCTTGGATGACATGATTGACAGACCACGATGCTTTGCCAGATATGGCCTGCACCTGTCGCCCTTGGGATTCAGGATACTGGCTAAGGCTCTTGCCACTCCTATAGTGCCTTTTTTAGGCAAGGTTCAAATGACAAATTCACCACCTTAACAGGTACAAGCAAGCAAAATCTGAGGGTAATGTTACTCAATGCTAGAAGTCTAAACTTCAAAATGCATTCACTCGAGGCACTCCTTAAAATGAAGAACATCGACATCTGTGCAGAGACCTGGTTCAAGGCTTCAGAGAGCACCCCTGCATTACTAGGCTATAATTCATGCCACACCTTTCGGCTACTTAACCTGGACCAAAACACTGAAGGCAGAGGTGTGTCCATATTCATTAAGGATATCCACACCTCCAGGCTAGTTGCTCAGCATAATACATCTGAGATTATCCAAGTGCAGCTAACTCTGGGCAAGACTGCAATTGAAATTGTTACTTGCTACAGATCCCCCACCATGCTCCAGGATTCCCACTCCTCATTTCTTGATACACTGGAAAATATTAGGGTACAACCCAACACCCTAATAATGGGTGATTTGAACTTACTCGTGTACCAAATCTTTTGCTCAACATTTTCTGGAATTTATAAATTCCAATGCCTTGGATCAACTTATCCACATCCCCACCAGGGGCAGCAATATCCTAGACCTGGTCATTACCAACATGGGCAACTGGAGTTCCACACCAGAGGTCAGTTTCTCTTTGGTCAGATCCGACCACAAGCTAATCACCCTAGACATCCACATCCCTCCCCCACCCCCTCATTAGGGAAACCACCATAAAAAAAATTCTCCAAAGCCAACTTCATGCTTCTTAAGACAGAAATGGCAAACTTCACGTCACCCGTGCAGATGGACAATAGAGGTACAACTGCTGAATCCTACACAAATGCACTTTATAAGCACTTACACGAGTGCATGGATTGTGCTATCCTCCAAAAAAAGGAAGCCAATCTGGTGGTCCCCTGCCATAAACAAACTCTACAACAGAAGAAAGAGACTGTTACAAAAAAAGAGTAAAATCCCATGATTGGAGGAACTCCCTGGTCAGCCTCAGTAAGAAGCTGAGATCCCTCATAAAATCGTCCAAAGCTAGTTATGAAAACACAGTCAGCACTGATTCTAAAGACAACCACAAAGCATTTTATAGCTATGTCAATAATCTCAGTGGCAACACTCAGATCTTCTCTAAGTTACAGCACAGTGGCACTAAATATACAGAACCAACTGATATTCCCAACATCCTGGCAGATAGGTTCCGTGCTAACTTTACCCCCTAAAGGGCCCATCTCTATACCTGAAAAATGCAAAGTTAGGGGGTAAAGTTAGCACGGAACCTATCTGCCAGGATGTTGGGAATATCAGTGCTAACTTTACCCCCTAAAGGGCCCATCTCTATACCTGAAAAATGCAAAGTTCTTGTAATCACAGCTGTACAGGTAAAAAAACACACACTCCAAAGCCAAGAACACAGCATCCATGGGACTTGACAATATCCCAGGCTGGGTTTTACATGAACTGCAGAATGAACTGGCACCCCACCTAAGCACCATGTTCAGTCATAGCCTCACCTCAGGCTTTTTGCCCACTGAATGGCGCACAGCAACAGTTATCCCACTCCACAAAGGGGGAGCCACCATGGACCCCAGGAACAATCGCTCCATTAGCCTAATGAGCCTGGTCTGCAAGGCCATGGAACGTATCATCATGGATCTTATACACAAAGACATAGGACCCCACCCAGTTCGTGTTTGTAAAAGGCAGATCATGTCTCCTAAACGTGATAGACTTCTTTGAAGCAGTCACCAAAGCCATAGACAAGGGTAAGGTGGTTCACACAGCCTATCTAGATCTCGCCAAGGCTTTTGATACCATCCTCCACTCTGAAATTATAGATAAGCTCACTAAACTAGGTATAAATCCCTATGTCACAAGATGGGTTGCCAACTGCTCACTGACGGAACCCACACTGTGAAAGTAGCAGACTCAAAATCCAACTTCAGACCAGTGATAAGTGGAGTACCACAGGGTTTAGTCGTGGGTCCTCTCCTGTTTGGTATCTACTTTTCTTTAGTACAGGCTAACACAGAAGGGCTTTGGCTAATGAAGTTCACAGATGATTGCAAACTAGGAGCCATAATCGAAACTGCTAACGGTGTGGACATCCTACAAAGGGGCCTCATGGAGACAGATGCCTGGTGTCAAAGCCTTGGCCTCAAGCTCAGTGCCAAAAAGTGCATTGTCATCCCCTTTGGTAAAAACTCTGTGCCCATGAGCTACCACATAGGTGGTAGTCTACTTAATACCGAAAGTGTGATAACAGATCTTGGGACACAGGTGGATAGTAGTCTCTCCTTTGATAATCACATTGCCACAGTAGTCAGGAAATCCTTCTAAGTGGCACACCTCATCACAAAAAGTTTCTCATCCAGGAAAAAAATAGGTCATGTTCCTCCGTACTCGTCACTCATTAGACCCATTATAGATTACAACTCCCCTTTTGGTATGTATATCACTAGAGATCTACAACAACTGGAAAGGCCACAGAAATACCTCACAAAGAGGATTACCAGCCTCAAACAGATGCCCTACGCAGACCGTCTCAAAAAACTCCAGCTTTACTCCGTTACATATCGCTTACTCAGAGGCGATCTCTGCCTAACATACAAAGCTGTGTCAAACCCAGAGCTGTTGGACATGCTCCACTTAAAGAAATCCCAATCCCCCCCGAGCTACACACTCTAGGGACCTAAACCCTGTCACTACAATAAACAGAACATGCTGGAGGGATAGATTCCTGTCCCAGAGACTTCCCATACTCTGGAACAAACTGCCTATCTATATCAAACAAAGCTCCTCATTAGCACTCTTCAAGAAAAATCTTGATGATTGGATGAGAAATAGGAAATTCACCCCGGGGATCACCTCTGTGGCTCTGCTCGACAGGAGCACAGGAAAATAATTTCCTTGGTTGGTGAAAGCCAGGGTACCGTTTTGGCTAGGCTTGTATAGGTCCTAGGGCCAATAGCCTAATACCTACCTATGAACCTATAATAGTGAAAAGAGCTCCACAGACCACTAGGCTAAAAACACAAGTATTCTTTGATGTAGACGTTAGCGCTTTCAGGATAAACCCTTCATCAGACGTAAGTACAGAAATACAAGCACAATATTTAAAACAAATAAGAACTAATCATCATTCAAGAACAATAAAATAATTAAACAATTAAGTACAAGGTCTATGCCTCTTAAGAATGGGCTATAAGGGCACCACTCCATTGAGTCCTGGACATCTGCCAGGTCATAACTCTATTATCCACTTTGTTTTGCAATATTCAGTATGGCTGGTAACATCACTCCCCAGGGTTACCTTTAACAAATTGTAAAACAATAAAATTAAAATAATGACCCTGATAGCTGGCAACATGCTGAGATAAAGCATTATTTACATCATGTAAGCGTATGGCAGAGAGATGGCTTAGAATTCTGTCTTTAAGCTTGCAGTTGGTCTTGCCTACATAAAATGATGTACAGCACATACACTTGGCCAGGTAAGCAACATTTTCAGAGTTGCAATTGGCCGACAGCTTGAGACTATATACCCTTTTACTGATAGGATGGACAAAATCAGAATCTTTACTAATAAACTTACAATGTTTGCAGTGTTAACAGGGGTGGGTTCATATCCTTCCAATATAACCCAAATCATTACTTCCCCTGCCACAAAGAATCTTTTAAATTCCTATTCGTCTTGAAAACAAAATTGGGGATTAACATGACCATTCATTTTTTTGTTTTGAAGCATTTCTTACATTAATTTCACCCGTCAGTGAATAAACAAAGAGCATAAAGCTGCCCTTCTTTCAGTTTGGCATTTAAAGTGTAGTACAAGTATCGTGCCAAGTTCTGCAGTTAAAGAAATCATAAATATGAATCTACAAACCCTACTCAGTAAAAGAAAATTGGTGATCCCTTATATTCTTCTTCTTCAGATAACCACCCGATGACCCCAGCTCTTGTTTTATTGTTTTGGTTGCAGCAACTGTAGAGCTAAGTCCCTGATGTTACCTTTTTAACAATAGCTGACAGTTCTCTTTCCTCCTCCAATTTCTCCAAGTCTTTTGGGCTTCTCATAGCATGATGGGAATAGATCCCATTCCTAAGTCAAAGTATGATTAAAGTTCATGAAATTAATACTGTTTTAATATTCATTAGTCAGAAATACTCTTCACAGCACCTGCAGTGTGCCCAGTAATGACATTTCCTGCAACTTGTATGGAGTTGCATGTGTCTGTAACATTTCTAAGTAGGGATTGTAAATTCTTTTTTACAAGACCCATTGCTGCTAGTGCTATTGGAACTGTCTCTAGTTATCCTTCTTCCACATTTCCCTCATTTCTGCCTGCAAATCCTGATGTTTTACAACTTTGTGTCTCTCTGCATGTAAGACACTGTAGTCACTGAGTGCATCAATTTCAGTGATCAATGCTATGTTCGTCTTCTTTTCATTGACTACTATATCTGGTTTTCTGTCATCTATTTTTTTCATCTGCTGGTAATGCATCATCCCATGTGATATAATCTTCATCTTTTTCTACAACTCTTAGTGGCTCATGTTTCCAGTGTTTTTTCAGCTACTTCAGTAATATAATGTTTGCACAATCCCCAATACAACAGTCTTACCACATTATTATGCCTTTTAGTATAAAGTCCTTCTGCCATTAGTATATCATGGAAGAGAAAGCAACGGACTCTGAAATGCCAGCAAAATTAATTCCAACAAAGTTTACGGGTTAAAACCCTTCATCAGTGTTAAGATCTCAATTTTGCTGGTGTTTCAGAGTCTGTTGCTTTCTTTTCTGATATTGTTCTTTTGACGTGGGCTCTGTTTGCTATGTATATTCCTTGATCCTGTTTCTTTGGTTTAGTATATCACAACCATCAACAAGATATGTGACTTTCCAATTCTTTTTTTTTTTTTTTTACAAAACCTGCATTTTTCTGTTTCTCCTACATGTTCAATGGACTTTGTAAACCAACGTGTACCTAGTCCACTGTCTAGGGCCACCAATATTAACCTTTTGTCTTTTGGTTTAAATTCATCTCTCCTTAACCATTCATGCATTTGATCTGATCAACTTTAGGTAAATTCACCTCTCCTTAACCATTCATGCATTTGATCTGATCAACTTTAGGTTGTTCCAAAAGTTTTCTATACTTGCAACTATATTTATGCATTTTCCATATGCCTTACCTTCTCATCTGATCCGTAACCTTATATTCTTTCTTTTGTTTTTTGGCACATTCGTTTACTGCCTAATTTTTGTCTACTTCTGGTTTGATTTGCATTCATACTTGACACCGATACGCTTCTGCTAAACTAAGCAGGAAAGTCATCTTAGAATTATTCTCCTCATGTTTCAAAACTTTCATTATATTTAGGTCTTGTGAGGTAAGCAGATATGTATGCAGTTCTATACATGTAATCAGTTTCAATTAGGCCCATACCTCCTTCAGAATGGGGAATGCATAGTCTTGATGCACATTGATTTGTATAAATCATTTAATGAGCATCAAGCATCCTTGTTTTCCTGTCCAACCTATCCAACACATTTTGGTACTAGTCAGTTAATCTAAAACTGTAACTTAGGACAGGAAGATCAAATTTGTTTATAGCTTGGACTTTGTTCTTAGATGTCAACCGTGTTTTCAGGATTAATTTTAGTCTTCTAAAATATAGCTTACTAAGTTTTATTTGCATTTGTTCATGTTTTATTGTTGATCCTTCATCAGCTCCCAACTATTTATACATTCCCTCTTGCTCAGTTTCTTTTATATCACACTCCTGTCACAAACTGTTTTCTTTATGCTGCAACTTTCCTGCTTTCAAGGTTGCTTTTGCATATTTATCAAGGCCAAATTACATTTTTATATCATCTTAAAAAGTTTTGACCACTTGCAGTTGTGCTTTCAGTTCCTCATCTATAATTTTAAATCATCCACAAACAGAAGATGAGAGGTCTTCATACTTTGTTGTTTTCTGGGAGTTAAGTTATAGCCATGACCTAATTTGTTAACTAGACATCTTAGTGGGTTAAGGACAAGACAGTAGAGCATCTGTGACAAAAAGTCACCGTGGAATATCCCCCTTTGAATTTTTTTACCTGGAATAATAACGTGCCCTTCATTATGGCTTAACTGCAAACTGGTTTGCCACTGTTTCATGGTTACTGTAATATAGTCTATCAGTGTAGTGTATATCTTGCACATTTTTAAGCACCCTTTTATCCATGAATGTGGGATACTGTCAGATGCTTTTTTGTAGTCTGTCCATGCCATACTCAGATTCTTCTCATTTTTGCAGTTCTCCATTATGACTTTAACAACAGATGGTCCTTTGTTCCATATGATTTTCTTTTATTACCCCTTTGTTCTATTACCATGATTAAGTTTTCTACTAAGCGACTATAAACTATGTCTACATCAATTTCATTGCATAGTTTATATGTTGTCGGAAGGCAAGTTATTGGTCTATAGTTTTAGGGTAACTTGCATGTTCTTTCTTAAGTAGGAGCATTGTTGTTAGCCAGGTTGGCGTCTGTTCTGGGTGCACATACAAATAGTTCTTACACATGGCTAAATCGTTCTATAAAGCTGTTAATACTTTTAGCCAGAAGTTAGGTACTGCATCTGGGCCTGTGGTTTTCCAGTTAGGAGCTTTTCTTAACTTTGTTTCAAAATCTCTGGCCATTACTTCATCTCATTTCATATCTTATACATTTGAACTTCTTATTCTTTCTTTTACTTCTGTCCATTTAGCATCTTTGTTCCACACGATCTTCATAGATATTTCTCCAAAATGTATCCTTTTTTTTTTTTTTTTGGTGGAGGTTCAGTTCCTTTTGCCTTGTTTCCCAGTGCTCTGCAAGACTTTTAGGGTCATCAATAAATTGCTTATGTTGTACTTTTCCTCTCTCTCTCTCTATATATATATATATATATATATATATATATATGTATATGCATATCTTCTAAGTTTTGCAGGCTCTGCTGATACTTTATTTTTTGTGATGGTGCATAATAGATCCTGATCTGTTCTGATTCTGCACTTTGCTTTTATTACGTATATCTTTGAGTATTTTTGTGGATCTGTTCTCTTTTTTCTATACTCTTCTAACAGTGCACCTTTTGTCTTCATTGCTTTATAGTTTTCTCTATTTGATACTTCCTTGATGGCATTTGATATCTCCCCTTCCTTTCCCTTACTGACCTGTGTTTTTGTGGTAAGACTATATTAATTTAGCTGCACAGTAATATAGCCTATTTACATCTGTTGTGTCGCATGAATCTCTATGAGCAGTCCTAATTACTGTGTTCATTTGTTTTATCAAACTTCTAGCTTTTTGGGTTTTATTGACTTTCTGTAGTTTTTTTCTTACATTGATATTAATGTGTCTGTTCAACTGTATTTAAGCAAATAATTATTTTCTTAGATCATTTTCTTCTAAACTGAGGGCACACTCTTTGCTCTCCATTTCCTGTGGTTATTCAGTAGATAAAGTTACACAGCATCTTCCTGTGCCATACTCTCTTCAGTTTCAATCTGTGCCATCCACTGCTGTTTCATATGGGAACTCACTGGCCTATCACTTCACAACATTGACTATGCCAGAGTTGTTAAAGTTTCCTGTTCCTTCCATTGCTGTGCATCTCCAGCTGAACTTTTGTACTGGTTTCATGTGGAGGGCTCCAACGTATCTTCCTGATCAGATGATGATCTTCGTGTTTCACTGTTGCAGTCATTATATTTGGATTATCTGCTTGCAGGTAGCCCTCAGTCGGCCTGATTATCAAAGTCTTGGGTCCTGCGTCGGTTGCTGTCTCATCTTCCATGACGTCAGGTAGTCAGGGGTATAAAGCATGCAGCCAATGCCATTACATCAGTCTTTCTTGCCGTGCGGTGCCCGAAGCAGAAGCAGTTCACAAGTGCCGGTCAGCCGACTCCTGAAATTTTCGTTTAAGAGTTTCAGATCCGAAGTCTTCAAAAAAGCGAAGTACCCTGTTGGTGATCCTTTTTCTTGCTCTAAACTTGCTCTCCTGAACCTGATTGACTTCTTTGAATCAGTCTCCAGAGCCATGGACAAGGGTAAGGTGGTCCACACAGCCTATCTAGACCTTGCCAAGGCCTTTGACACCATCCCCCACTCTGGAATCATAGATAAACTTACTAAGTTGGGCATTAATCCCTATGTCACCCAATGGGTTGCTAAATGGCTTACTGATAGAACCCACACTGTAAAAGTAGCCGACTCCAAATCCAGCTCCAGACAAGTGACAAGTGGAGTACCTCAGGGTTCAGTCCTGGGGCCGCTCTTGTTTGGCATCTACTTCTCTGAAGTACAGGTCAACACTAAGGGACTCTGGCTAACAAAGTTTGCAGATGACTGCAAACTGGGAGCCATTATTGAATCCCCAAATGATGTGGATACTCTACAAAGGGCCGTACAGAAACAGATGCTTGGTGCCAGAGCCATGGGCTCAAGCTCAATGCCAAGAAATGTATTGTTATCCCTTTGGGAAAAACATGTATCCATGAATTACCATATAGGTGGCAGTACACTAAACACAGAAAGTGTGATAAGAGACTTAGGGACACAGGTGGACAGTGGTCTCACCTTCGATAACCACATCGCCACAACAGTCAGGAAATCCTTCTATGTGGCACACCGCATCACGAAGGGCTTTTCATCCAGAAAAAAGGAGGTCATTGTCCCACTGTACTCATACCTCATTAGACCCATTATAGAATACAACGCCCCATTTGGTATGTACCTCTCAAGACATCTGCAACAACTGGAAAGGCCTCAGAAATACCTCACTAAAAGAATCACAGGCCTAAAGCAGATGCCCTACGCTGACTGCCTTACAAAACTCCAGCTATACTCTGTCGCATATCGTCTACTCAGAGGCGATCTCTGCTTAACATACAAGGCCATGTCAAACCCAGAGCTGTTGGACATGCTACACTTAAAGAAATCCCAATCCCTCAGAGCTACACGCTCCAGGGATCTAAACCTTGTCATCACAATAAACAAAACATGCTGGAGGGATAGGTTCCTGACCCAGAGACTCCCCAGACTCTGGAATAGATTGCCCATACATGTCAAGCAGAGTGCCTCTTTGGACCTCTTCAAGAGGAACCTTGACGATTGGATGGGAGAAAGGAAATTCACCCCAGGGATCACGTCAGTCGCCCTGCTAGACAGGGGTCCAGGAAAGTAAATAATGTGGGAAGAAATAGCCAGGGAATTGTTATGGCTAGGCTTGTATAGGCCCTAGGGCTGATAGCTTAGTACCAACCTATGAACCTATAAACCGATGTCAGTAAAAGTTAACAATTGTATTTCTTGTGGAAAGCAAATACCTCATAAAGATTTTCATTCGTACTGCATTCCTTGCTTAGGCCCAGACTACGATGTCCCTCGCTGTAGGTTTTGTGCCTTATTCAACCCTCGAACTATTCGTCATCAGTTCATTTTCGCATCTAACTATTTTGGTACTCGGTTCAATTATCCAGAAATGGTTTCATTAAGCCACCCGACTACCGACATTCTGAAAAAACGTAAAGATAAAGACAGAAACAGACCGCATAGGTCCAAAGCTGCCAACAATGCTTCCATTAAGCTAGTCGCCAGTTCACCGGTACTCAGTGAGGTACTTTCGCAGCCCCTGATACCTGCTACTTCAGATTTGCAGGCCTCTACTGAGACCCATTCGGAGTCCGGTATGCCACGAGATGCTTCTTCGACTATGGAACCTGCAGATGTCTCTACCTTGGATGGGTCTAGAGCTGCTGTGCAGGCACCGGCTTCTGAGGGTGTATTCAGGCCTACTGACTTGCATATTAAACCGATGCCATCTTCTTCTTCAAGGCCTAAAACTTGATCCACGCCTAGAAAACAGATGCCCAGATTACATGGTCAGGCCCCTATGCCTAAGAAATAAATGATTAGAATGGCTGAAGACCTTATTACTCTAATCAGGAGAAGCCACCCTTCTCCCTCTAAGAAACCTAGAACTGATTTTCCTTCTGATTCTTCGGATCAGGATTCTGAAATTTCTGTTTCTTCTGATGACCAGGATTTGCCCTTATCTACCTATGAGGATTCTGATGCAGAGGACTCCATTCCCTCTGCTTCCCCTCCAGAAGATTTTTCTTTTGGTGAAACTTTGCATACTCTTAGGGAGCATTTCCGCTGGGAAAACCAGGATTAATCTGACTCCAAAAAGAGGCTTAGGGAATTCTTACTTGTACCTCAACACAGGCCTTTAGCTATCCCTCCTGTACTGGACATTGTAGATGATGCCTTCATGGAATCTAGCCTGGCCCCAGACACTCTACCTCCAGCTCCCAGGAAACCTGACAGGTATTACAGAGTACCTGACCTGCACAAGTTCCTCTTTAAGAATCCTAGTGCGGATCCAGAGACCATTTCACAGGGACCCAAAGGCATTAAGGCTACTACTGCCAGAAACCCTACCCCCTCTGATAGAGATTCCAGGGCCCTGGACAGATTGGGTAAGAAGGTATACACTTCTGCTGCTTTGGCCATTAGGGCCTTAAACTGCCAGTTTCATATGTTAAGGTATCAGCAGCATGTTATTTGATTACTTAAACAGAAAATTATGTTGACTCCTGACTGTGCTGAAAATAAAGAATTACAGGATTTAATGCATTCTGCTGAACAAGTTGGTAAACATACTTTGGAATGTGGTTTTGATTCCTTAGAGGCATCTTGCACGGCTGCTGTCACTGGGTTTGTACTTAGAAGGCATGCTTGGCTTAAGGAGCAAACTTTACCAGATCATGTTAAAGCTAAATTACTTGTTGCTCCCTTAAACCAAGACCGCCTGTTTGGCAACAAAGCAGAACTAGTACCTAAAAAGATGGAGGAAAAATCTAAATCTATGCAAACTGTTAAAGATTTCCTGCAAGTACAGCCTCCCAGATTTAGTAGGCACTGGCCTTCTAAGAATTTGTCCTGTCTCTTCCAGGCCTTCTCAGTCCAAAACCAGGACCAGCAGACCACCCAGACTTCAGTCTCAAGGTACTCACAGGCCTAAGCAGTGGGGCGCTCCCTCTTCCAAAGCTGGAAGTGGTAAGACACCCCCATATAGTAAACTGTCACAATGACTTAACCTTAAACCTTCCAAGCCCTGCTCAACTGACTGTTCCTTTAGGGGGAAAGATCTCCCTGCATGCAAAAAACTGGGAACTCATTACTCAAGACAAATCTGTTCTAAATATAGTTTCCCAAGGATACAGATTCCACTTCCACTCCTTACCAACCCCAAACGGTTGGCCAGACATACCCCCAAATCAGTGGGCAGAGGCTCAACAGCAGGTTCTCAATCTTCTAAGTATCAGGGCTATTCAGCCTGTCCCAAAAGAGGATTGGGGGCAAGGTTTTTACTCAAGACTTTTCCTGGTACTCAGAAAAGACAATACCTGGTGTCCTATCCTGGACTTGTCTATCCTAAACATTTTTTTGGTAATCCCAAAATTCAAAATGCTAACTCTTCATCAGCTGCTTCCCATGCTAGGCAAAAATGCCTGGCTGGCAACACTGGATTTAAAGGAAGCTTACCTGCATATCCCAATAAGGGAATTTTGCAGAAAATACCTACACTTCAGAGCAGGCTACATGCACCATCAGTTCTCTGCACTGCCCTTTGCCTTATCTACTGAGCCCAGGGTATTCACAAAGTGCCTAGCTCCAATCATTGCTTTCTGCAGGCAAATAAATATTCAAATATACCCATATCTGGATGATTGTCTAATTCAGGCAGAAAAAACGATCATACTATTAAATTATCTGGTATTTGTAAAGAAACTGCTAAACTCACTGGGGTACACCATAAATGAAAAGAAATCTTACCTAGTATCCTGCCAACAAATTGTATTCCTGGGAGCAAGCTTGAATACAACTTCCCAGATGGCCTACCTCATGCCAGAGAAACAAGTTTATTTGACAGCCTACTTCAAACTACTGGCCACAAAGACCCAGCTGTCTGCAAGGAAAATACTGCAAGCCTTGGGGTTCATGACCTCTTGCATTCTACTAATTCCATATGCAAGACTGCATATGAGGAAGCTACAATGGTATCTAAAAAGCCTATGGTGTCAACATTCTCAGGACCTGGAATCAGTGATTCCCACCATTCCTTGTATAAAGACAGAGTTCCTTTGGTGGGCAGAGACCTGCCACCACAACAAGGGACATCCATTCACTCTACCCCCTGCCGCCCAAACCCTAACAACAGACGCATCAGACTATGCATGGGGGGCTCACTTGGCAGGGTAGTGCATTCAGGGCAAATGGAACCCGAGTCATATGCACCTGCATATCAACCAAAAAGAAATGTTAGCTGTACAGAATTCTGACAGCCTTCAAGGACCACATTCTTCCAGGGCAATTATCGGTAAAGACGGACACCACCACTGTTATGTGGTACATAAACAAGCAGGGGGAACCCACTCATACCCCCTCTGCAGACTAGCCATGGCTGTGTGGAACACAGCCTTGAGCTACCAAGTGCACCTACAAGCTCATTTCCTGCCAGGCAAGCTAAGTACACTGGCAGACGACCTAAGCAAACATCTCATGGACCCACACGAATGGAAACTGGAGCCAAAGATATTCAATATTCTGAGAAACAAATGGGGGAGCCCAGAGATAGACCTGTTTGCCTCCCCTCAGAACTACCAATTGGACAAATTCTGCACAAGGACTTCCCACAGCCAAGCTTGGAAAGTGGATGCCCCGTCCTTTACCTGGAAAAGCATCTCAGTTTATGCCTTTCCCCCTCTGCCTCTCCTCTCGATAGTTTTACTAAAGATCAGACAGGACAAACCAAGGACAATACTCATTGCACCCAACTGACCACGCCAACATTGGTACCCCCTCTTGCGCAGTATGTCACTACTGGAACCATGGCACCTGCCTCAGACTCCTTCCCTACTGTCCCAGCAGGAGGGCCAGATCCTGTACCCCCAGCTTCAAACCCTGAGCCTGGAAGCCTGGCTAATTACCTGAGTTCTCCTATACCATCCCTCAGCAAACAAGTGCTGGATGTCATCCTGGAGGCAAGGAGGCCTAGTACCAGAAAATCCTATGCTGAAAAGTGGAAAAGATTCTGTTCTTGAAACCAGGCTCAAGGGGATGGGCACAACAGTGCCCAGTTTACCGCATATTCTTCAATACTTAACAGAGATGCTTCACAAAGGCCTTTCCTTCTCTTCCATTAAAATTCATGCCTCAGCCATTTCAGCACATTATAATATGGAGCCACCCCTCTTCTCTCACCCCCTATTGAAACAATTCCTCAGAGGGACCAAAAATTTAAGACCACCCAGGAGAGCTCCTACTCCTGCCTGGGACCTTAACTTTGTATTGGAAAAGCTCACTCTACCTCCTTTTGAGCCAGCTGCAACTGCAGAGTTGAAATTTCTTTCTTGGAAAACAGCCTTCCTTCTAGCCATCACTTCAGCAAGAAGGGTATCTGAATTACATGCCCTCATGGCAGTGGAGCCTTTCATCATCTTTCATGCGGAGAGGGTGTCCCTCAGGACCAATCCTTCCTTTATGCCCAAACTGGTATCCAGTGTGGCCCTTAATCAGTCCATTCATTTGCCAACCTTCTTTTCTAATCCACAGAACAAAGGGGAGTGAATACTGCACTCCTTGGACGTGCACAAACAACTTAGATTTTACTTGGACAGGATCAAGACTCTCAGGAAATCTGTGGATAGGCCATTGCATTTTTTTTCTGCTATAAGCACCATGGAAAACCTACCCCTCAGGGGATAAGACCCCATTCCACCAGGGCTGCATCTACTTCTACAGACTTTCTCAGAGGTGTTCCTACCAGGGACATCCTAGAAGCTGCTACCTGGAGTTCTGTATATACCTTCACCAAGCATTACCACTTGCCAATTTTTTTCTAAATCCAGTGCTGGTTTTGTCACTGCATTCTTGCAGGGCCTAATAGATAGTCCTAATGCTTAATAACTGCCTCCTCCCTTCCGTAACTTTGGGAATCTACCTAAATGTAATGACTGCAACAGTGAAACATGAAGAACATAGTACAGTTGTGTACACTTGCCATAAATGTAGATGTTCGAGAGTATTCACTGTTGCAGTCCTGGTTACCCTCCCTCCAGCCCCCTGACTTCTGTTGGCTATACCTCTCTTCTTGTTTACTATACTTAAGCTTTCTGGTGTATTTGCTTTTTGTTGGAGGTGTAACCTTATATTTAATTGCTTCCCATTATGGGGGCACCTGACATCTGGGCCAGGAAAAATTGATGTAATGGCATCGACTGCATGCTTTAAACCCCTGACTACCTGACGTCATGGAAGATGAGACAGCAACTGACGCAGGACCCAAGAATTTGATAATCAGGCCGACTGAGGGCTACCTGCAAGCAGATAACCCAAATGTAATGACTGCAACAGTGAATACACTCGAACATCTACATTTATGGTAAGTGTACACAACTCTACTTTTCCAGTTCCACTAGTTTCTCCTTAATTTGGGGATCCATTACTCTAACCTGCTGTGATGTTATCGAAGTTAGATTATCTACACTCTTTTACTTCACAGGAAATCCATAACCTCATTTTCTATTTCTTTAACTTCTGCATTACTAATCCTCTTCTACTTTTCCTCTTTGTTTTCTTATTTTTTAATTGTAAAATTGTCCATATCCGGATCCCTTTGCCTGCGTTTCTCTTCAAATATCTTTGGTGCTGCTGTTTTTGTATTGATTAATTTTGCTTTCTCCTTTGCATAGATGTTGCACTATATTAAATCTGTTTCTCTTTCCCATGTCCATATTGCTTCTTGATCCTCCAGTTTCTCCTTACTTGGGGCCAGGTTGTTGCATCATGCTGTGTTATAACCTGTGTTAGACTTTCTACATTATATCCTTCACTTTGCAGGTATTCCATAGCTTTAACTTGTACTTTACTAATCTTCTGTGCTACATTCTCACTTTGTGATCTTATTTTTTGTATTTTGAAATCTTCCATATATGGATGCCTCTGCCTGTATTTTTTTTTTATTTTATTTAACATTTGATGTTAAGTTGTCAAACTCGCCTTCATTCTTGCTGGATGGGTTCGGAGCCGATCCTCGGCTCCGACTCGGCACTTGCTAAACTCGAGAGCTAATTTTACCAGCTCAAGGCAACCCTATATCCCATGATGCAAGGCGTGACTACCCCAGATCTCGTTTGCCGCTTCGCGAAGAGGTCTCCTTTTACCAGCTCAGGTAAAGTCTTAGTAGTATTATACTAAAGTCAGTCAGAAAAATTTTATTTTTTCCTATTTCTTTCCCTTAATAGTTAAAGTTAACTAATACCTACCTATCTTACCCTATATTCCCTTTTCCTTGTATAGGGATAGTTTTTTTTCCACCCTCAGGCCTTAAGCCTCCCTTCCATTATTTTTCTGTCAGGAAGTGTGGGTGTGTTGTTAAATTTTTTCCCTTTTATTAGCTAACTGTGTGACTGGTGTGCATGTTTTTTGGGTGGGCATACCATGTCCAAAGAAGTAAAGGTCTCAGGCTTCAAGAAGTGTGACTCGTGCTGTCAGAAAATGTCTCTGACAGATGGTCACACTTATTGTGTGTACTGCCTGGGGCCTCTACACCTGCAGGACTCCTGTGCCATTTGTCACTTCTTCAGCCAGAGAGTCCTGCAGGAACGTAGGAACAAATTAATCCTACGTGGCTTGTTGAAGCCAGAGGGCTCCCCGACCAAGACTGGGTCGGGAAAGCCCTCTAAGCCACCTAAAGCCCAGGCTGTGGCTCCGACTCCTTCGGAGTCGATCTTTCTATCTCTGAGGTGGTGCTATCGGTGCCGGCTGGCTCCAATACACTTGCACCAATGTCGGCTCCGGCCGGAGCCGACATATCTTTGACCAGGGCTGGTGCCGATAAGCTGTCTGCTCCAACTGGAACCGAAGGGTCTTCGGCTCTGATGGCTCCTTCCAAGAAGAGATCTCGGTCCCCTTCCCTGGAGTCGATTCACTCTGCTCCGGGATCTCCTCTGCTTTCGGAGCGGAGCCATCGGAGCCATTCTTCAAGGTCTTCCAGGCTGTCAGACCATGACTTGGAGAGGGTGGTAAGTAGACTGCTGAAATCACAGGCATTGGCCCACATGCTCCATAGCCCGTCTTAGCAGACGACCGCTATCCCCCATCCCTCTGAAATTCCTCCTCCGACTCTCCTTCATAGATCGGAGCCGGAGCTTCTCGGAACGTTGACCGTTGGTGCGCCGGAGCCGATACCTCCCCTGTCTGCTCCGTCGTCTTCGACTCCGATCTCCTCCATGAGACCTTCCTTGGAGGGATCCGGTCGTTGGGTCTCCCTTGTCAGCTCAGAGGGGGTGAGTGGCATCGGACGCTTGTCCGACCCCGCTCTCCCTCTTGGAGCTTCGGCATTGGTGAGCTCGGCACCGACATCGGCCTCGGAGCCTTCTCTTTCGGCGGGACCGGGGATTCCTGTTTCTTAGGTGTGGGAGTCTTCTGGCCTCCCTGGAAGGGGAGCCTTTGAGGTGATGAGGAGTGTTCTAGCCCCGGAGCTGAGTCAACGGTCAATTCCATTAGCTCCTCCCTCTTCGGTGCCTGTCGATGTCTCTTCCCATTCTCTTGCTCCCGGACCTAGAGATCCATCGCCCCAGGTTTCCCCATTGGGAAGAACTTCCTCTTCCGAGGTTTCTCCTGATCCTTCGGGAGAACCCCCGCGTAAGAGGACGTGCAAGAGGAAGCACACTGACTCCCCCGAGTCTACGACATCAGATACCGACTTAGATGAGTTGGAGGGTTCCCCACGGTCCCCCTCTGAGGATGTCTCATTTTCAGACATCCTGGAACTCCTTAAGCAGAGGGGGAACTGGCCTTCCATTAACCCCTCCGAGGATGAGTCGGTATACCTGGAGGCTTTTGGATCTCGACCCTCCACCTCCTGGGTGTCTCCGCCTTTCGACCCGCTCATGGAAGTGGTGGCTCGAAAGGCATGGGCGGCCCCGGATTCTGTGGAGCCAGTCCCCAGGAGGCCTTCTAAATTCATCACGGCCCCCTCAGACAGTTTCTCACCAAGGGTGTCCCTGTTGATGCCATGGTGGTGGCAGCTACCACCAAGAAGGAACTTGCCGATCCTTCTGTACCTGTCCATCCTCCTAACAAGGACTCTAGGACCATGGATAGGTACGGTAAGTGGATGTTTTCTTCAGCGACCTTCGCTATGCGCTCGCTGAACTATCTCTGTCACTTTACACGGCTTCAGAGCGATATTCTCAAGGGACTAGGTGAGGTAGTTCAGGATCCCTCAGCTGCTGGGGCTCAAGAAAAGATTGCCTCACAGCTCGGAATCCTAAATTCTATAACTAACTCCTCCATGCGGCTCATTTCTTATGCAGCCGATGGGGCGAGTAGAGCCGCAGGCACAGGAGTGGCACTTAGGCGTCAATCCTGGATGCGGCTTTGTAATATCACAGACCCCTTTAAGGCGTCCTTCACTAATACTCCCTTCGATGGTTCGGCTTTGTTCGGACCTCAGGTGAAGGACACATTGACCAGGTGTGAGCAAGACGGCAAGACTCTTTCTGCCGTAGGAGTCCATTTCTCCACCCCTTCAAGACCCTATCCCAAAGGTCAGAAGGGAGGGAAAATGTGGTTCCGTAAATCTCAGGGAGTCATGCTGGACGCACGTGGTCAGTTTACCCCCAGAGGCAGAGGGGGTAATAACAATAGACGCCGCCCCAGGGGCAGAGGGGGGTCTGCAGAACCAGGGTAACAGAGAGCCTCTCTCTGATAAACCCTTCCAGCACCCCTGAGGTGTTGCCCGACTGTCCACCCTTGGAGGCAGTCGGGGAAAGATTGTCGCTGTACCCAGCAGCCTGGCGTTCCCTTTCTCAAGACAAATGGGCACAGTCGATCATATCCGAGGGTTACAATATCCCTTTCGTGAGATATCCTGTTCCTCATCAATCCCTCCCGGACGTTTCACCCGGTCTAAGGGAGTTGGCAAAACTGGAGGTATCAAAGCTCCTAGCAAAAAGAGCCATCCAACTAGTGCCAGCAGACCAAGTAGGATCCGGAATCTACTCAAGATTCTTTTTGGTTCCCAAAAAGACCAGAGATTGGAGACCAATTTTAGACCACAGCAAACTAAACAAGTTTGTCAAGAAGGCAAGGTTCCGGATGGTCATGCTTCAGTCCATTCTACCCTTTTTGGGCAAGGACAACTGGATGTGCTCAATAGACCTTCAGGATGCGTTCTATCACATAAAAATTCACAGGCACTCCAGAAGGTTTCTCCGCTTTCAGCTGGGGACCAGTCATTTTCAATTCAGAGCCCTGCCCTTTGGTCTCACTACAGCCCCCAGAGTGTTTACCAAATGTATGGCAGTGGTCACGGCTCACCTGAGACGTCAAGGATTCCAGGTGTTTCCGTATCTAGACGACTGGCTCCTCTCTGCCACCACCAGGCATCAACTTCTCAAGGCCAGAGACTACACTCTTCACACCTGCAACCAATTGGGGATTTCTATAAACTTCGAAAAATCTACACTGTCGCCTTGCCAATCTATTACCTTTATAGGCGCAGAATTAGACACTGTCGGGATGTCAGCAGGACTCACAAACCAAAGAATTCTGGATATCCAAAAGTATGTTCGGATCATACTACTCAGCAAAAAGATCAGGGCCAGATTTGTCCTGAAGGTGCTAGGTCTTATGGCTGTGGCCATCGTACTGCTTCCTTTAGCTTGCTTCCACATGCTTCTTCTGCAGTGGATGTTGTTCACCCAGCGGTTTTTCCAGCAGCTCCCCATGCACCACGAGATCTTCGTGACGCAATCGTGCAAGAGTCACCTAACCTGGTGGATATCTTCTCCGCAACTCCATCAGGGCCGACTATTTGTTCCCCCAGTCCCGGTTGCCACAGTCACTTCGGATGCCTCTCTGATCGGGTGGGGGGGGCATTATCAGGGCAGGATGGTCCATGGGACTTGGCAACCCATAGAATACCATCTGCACATAAATGTCCTAGAGATGAGAGCAGTGCTTTTAATGTTGCAAGCCCTCAGCGACTTTCTTCCTTTAGGGACTATTGCAGTTCAGACGGACAACATGTCCGTAGTCTGGTATATCAACAAGCTCTCAGACTCTGGCAATGGGCAATCTCCTCTCATCGGTTTCTGATAGCAACGCATATCCCCAGGAAATCCAACCTCTTAGCGGACAGACTGAGCAGAGCTATTCTCATGCCACACGAGTGGTCTCTCAAACAATCAGTAGTGGACGAGATTTTTCAGAAGTGGGGCGTCCCTTCCTGCGACCTTTTTGCTACACCCCAAAACAGCAAATGCCCAGACTTCTTCTCCCTCTTTCCACTACCAGGCCATCCCCCCAGAGACGCTCTAACCCAGGATTGGCCCCGGGGACTTCTTTATGCCTTTCCTCCATTCCTGCTGATATCTCAAGTGATTCATAAAGCTACCGTCTTGAGAGCCAAGTTGATTCTCATTGCCCCTTACTGGCCTCGACAAATTTGGTTTCCGTCCCTACATCGTCATCTCTTGGTTCAGCCTTGGCATCTGGATCCAGTTCCAGATCTTCTGACCCACCATTCGGGTCATCTGCTCCAGGCCATTCATTCTCTCAACCTCACTGCTTGGTTGCTCCACTTCCTTCCTTAGCCAGGCTCCCTATGATTTCTAATCCTGTGCGAGATATCATAGTGGCTTCTCTAAAGTCCTCTACCAGAAGGATTTATGCTAGCAAATGGCAGCGTTTTTCCTTCTGGGCTAAGTCTAGGGACATAGATCCCTTTACTGCTCCAGTGCAGTCAGTCTTGGACTTCCTAGCTGAGATTTTTTCAGTCGGGTTCTTCTTCCTCTACAGTTAAGGTCCAGCTGGCAGCAATCTCAAATTTTCATGTTGGTTTAGCGGACCAAAACATAATGTCTCATAAGCTTTGCAAAGCCTTTCTTAGAGGGATCTTTCTTCTGAAACCTCCAATCAAAGATCCCCCTCTGCAGTGGGACCTGAATTTTATGCTGGCATCCTTGATTCTACCCCCCTTTGAACCGGCTGCTACATGCTCATTAAAATTTCTTTCCTGGAAGACATTTTTTCTGGTGGCTGTTACTTCAGCCAGGAGGGTGTGTGAACTTCATGCTCTCTGTGTCCGTCCCCCATACTTGATTTTCCACAAAGATAGAGTATCTTTAAGAACTAATCCATCTTTTTTGCCCAAGGTTGCTTCCCAGACCAATATTAACCAATCTATTGATTTGCCAGTTTTTTTCCCTAATTATTCTGACAAAGCGGAACAGAAACTTCACTGTTTGGATGTCCATCGCCAACTCAGATATTACTTGGACAGAACTAAACAATTCAGAAAATCTGATCAACTGTTTCTTTCTTATGCAGAAGACAGGAAGGGTCTGCCGGTCTCCAAGGTGACCTTATCCAGATGGCTGTCTTCTACCATTTCTCATGTTTATCTCCTTAGGGGCAAGCAACTGCCCTCGAAACCAAACGCACATTCTACAAGACGCCTATCCACTTCTACAGCTTTTCAGGATAGATAGGCTACCTATTGACACCATTTGTGCGGCAGCCACTTGGGCCACTCCTCACACCTTTGTCTCTCATTACAAATTGGACTTGGCCTCCAGAGACAGGGCTAGGTTTGGTTCCACAGTTCTCAAGAGTCTGTTCCATTGAGCCACCCAGGATAGAGGTGCTAGGGACACGGTCCCATTCAGCAAGAATGAAGGCTTGTTTGACAACTTAACATTAAGAAGTTATG
Source organism: Protopterus annectens (assembly GCF_019279795.1). Taxonomy (NCBI): domain Eukaryota; kingdom Metazoa; phylum Chordata; order Ceratodontiformes; family Protopteridae; genus Protopterus; species Protopterus annectens. The sequence continues at coordinate 505,708,755 of NC_056738.1, forward strand.
TACCTACCATAACGTTCCATGTTAGTTGTCTTCTCTCGCCTTCTTTCTTGCGTCCCTCCCTCCTTCCCCCTAGCCTGGACAGACCTTGAAGTTGTACTCTTCTCTGGGTATGATCCATTCCTTCTATGGGCCCCAGTAGGAAGTGTCACTAGTATCTAGTGGTTACCTTTCTTGGTTTCTTTCCACATTTAGTTCCTCTTCTTCCTTTCTGGGAAGAAGGTTACTGGCAGGGTTTTTTTCTATAGCTACCAAACGAGATCCGGGGTAGTCACGCCTTGCATCATGGGATATAGGGTTGCCTCGAGCTGGTAAAATTAGCTCTCGAGCTTAGCAAGTGCCGAGTCAGAGCCGAGGATCGGCTCCGAACCCATCCAGCAAGAAAGAAGGCGAGAGAAGACAACTAACATGGAATGTTATGGTAGGTACATAACTTCTTATTTACCGGCAAAGTCTGACTTGGAACAAAGACGATTTTCAGTGGAGGTCTGGGTAAAAGCACTCCAGATGCATGTCTCTTCAGATATCACTGGGGCTGCTTTTTTATTGATTAATTTGGCTTTTTTCTTTGCATAAGTATTGCACCATATCTGATCTCTCTCTTTCCCATGTCCATATTTCGTTTTTATACCTTTCAAAAATTTCTAGGTTTTTTTTTATATTTTTGCACTTCCTAGGTCACTTCTTTTTTTTAAACAGACCAAGGTTTCTTGGCTATGTAATGTTTTTCATTAATTTGTTGTATTAATCAACAAAAATTTTTATTTAAAGATTTTTGACAGTTTTTCTTGTGCAAGTATTTTTTCCCTCTAATTTCTCTCTTAATATTTTTGTATATCTTTTATCTGGAAATTCAGGGCTTATTGCATAATAGTAACAATTTCTTTCTGATCCTCAGTAGTCCACTCTGTCTTTATGGCTCTTTTTCGGCCTATGAATTTTTGTCGTTTTTGTGGACTGCTACATTAGGACCATCCTCCCCCTGGGCCTGACCTAACCTCACTGTAGGAATGTTTCCATGTCTTGAGGATTCTACACTGCCATTTTTTCCAGTTCTGGCACCAGTGTACCTACCAGGATTGGGCACTTTTTTATACTGGTTCTTGTGCACCCAGCTGTCTTTTTTTTTTTTTTTAACCTACCTATCTGCCCATGATATATGCTATATAAAATGCAGTCTCTATATCAGTGTCATCTTGGTGAGATTTTGTGAAAAACAAGGTCCACCTCGTTTAGGTATTCACTAAGACTTGAGGACGAATTCATTTCAGACAATATTACTTTACTTTCCTTGCTGACTTGTATGTCCATTCAGACCCCTCCTCAGTATTAATATTCTGATGATGTAGCAGTTTAATATTTGACATTTTTTTCTTTTAAGATAACTGACTTTTACTTGCAGTTCTACATAATATTAAAGAGGTCAGTAGCCATTGTTTAGCACATTCATTTATAGTTTGTTGTGGCAGTTCTCTGCTTGCTCCTTCTGCCTTCCCGTTTGTTTGCTTTCTTAAGCTTTTATGATCTGTTAAATTCTACTTTTTATGATGTACAGCTTTATCTCTGCATACCCTTTTGCTGTTATCCTTCCGGAATGCCACCCTAGTGAAGGTAAGCTAGAATGTTGCTGTTTACTTTTTTTCTTGATTTTGCTGCTGAAATAACTCCACATATGAATGAAAATGTTCAGCTAATAAAATATGAAAATGAAACAACTTGTTTAAACTCTGTGCTACTGATCTGCTCTTAAAGCTTGTAGTGCTGCACTGAAGGGAATAAAAATTGTTTGCAAGCCTGGCCAGAAGGATATCCAGTACAGCTGTCTCTTAATCTGATTGGCTGTTAGCATAAATGGCTGTCTGAATTAATAGAGTAAACAGCGCAAAATGGTGTGCTTTAGATGAGTGAGAAACTAACTGCAGGAAAACAGTAAAATTATGATTTAAACTTTCATAACTGCTGCAATGATGCGGTCATTTTATGCAGCCAGATCAACTAGGAAACATTTTACATTTGTGAGTCTATGCAACAATAACATAGTTCAGAGGACACCCAAGTAATCAAAACAGCATTTTTGATTTGTAAATATCTGCTTTCTCTTAGCATTAATCTACACATACCAAAGCAGGGCATCTAGTGATTCTTCTTTTGGATGGTTTAGTGTAAGCATAATTAGTTTACATTTTTGATTTTCCTAAGGAGTGCATGGGTGTGCTGGAGGTGTCGTACAGAAGGGAGAAGTTCTTAATGTGGATGCATTGGTACTGTATAATACAGAAATAGCCCTATATGTTTGAATGACTTAATGCTAAAGTATATATACAAATATGTGTGTGTTTGTATGTACGCTTGTTTGCCAGAAAAGCAGCAATTTTAGTATAAATACTAATATAAAGGCAGTTCTAGTTTTTTGCTAACAGAAATGAAAGGGACAGCCTTGTGCAGGAAGAACATGACTAAGATGACATATGGTACAATAAGGTAAAAGACATCATACATCAGAAAAAAGAGAACTATTTGGAAGGAGATGGGAAGCCAGTCAGTGGGCTAAATGCAATTTGAGCAAAAGTCAGTTCAGTGTACAATTATGCCAAAACAAATTTTGCCAACATTGAAATTTTAACTTTTTCCACTGTTGTGTGACCTCTGACTAGGTATCAATAAGTTTGGGAAGAATGCAGGTTGTTTCTATACATGAGGGGTGCAGGGGGATTTTCCTGTCTAATGTTTGACAAAATTTATTTTGGCATAAATTATTACTGGATCTGACTTTCCCTGAAATTGCATTTGATAGAGTGGCATACCTCCAAATGAGGCAGGCGTAAGAGATGGCAGTCAGATAATAATTAAGGATAATTATAAAGTAGGCCAACTGAGGGCTTTACAAAGCTTTTAGTGTGTGCAGCCATCCCATGTCCACGTTGATCCTTTATTCCTACCTACCTGTCTTAACCTTGTATCTTGACGCAAGTCATGCTTTACAAATAGTACTAGCTAAGTTCAAAGCCTAGGTTTTGTTGTCAACATGTAACAAATTTGTATTTTCTTATGTATACTACATTTTGTTTACTTTATACTTTATTGATTATTATAATGTGTGCATTAAAATTTACTGTTACTCATGGAGCTTTTCTCCCTGGGCCTCCGCTGAAAAAGGACCCATGTCCAGTCGGATTTTCCTGGTAAATAAATATTAAATAAATAAAATAAAATGTGTAATATGCAGTCAGAGGTAGCTTAGCTGTAAATAAAGCACGTGCACTGTCCTAAGATTATGGGACTTTTAAACTGGGTGTGCAGTTTGCACTATGGCAAAAATATATGATGAAAGAGAGAGAGCGTATGTAACACAATTTATTTAGACTATTGGGGATGCAAGGTAGAGTGTAACAGAACGTGATACAAGGAAATGGCAACAAACAGGAATTTGTTATAATGTCAGATAAAGACTTGGGAAAAGTCTGGGAACAAACAAGGAAGTTAAGAAAATGGTGTGGTGTCCAAGATTAACATATGAGAATAATATCTAGATGGAGCCAGGCATCAAAACAAAAATATATAGAGAAGTTGCAAAGCAGATTTTAACAGTTTGAGATGTAAACCCTCTGAGGTTTATTTTGATCATATGTTTTGGGAATGAATGAGGGAAGGACATTGGTACTTGAAGTTAAAAACAGTATAGGGCCCAAGTTTTCAATGAGAAAATTGTACTCTTTTGGGGAAGACTGCTTGTCTTGAATAAGGTATAATCAAGAAAAAAACATCAAATGAGCAGATCCTTGATAAATTCACATTAACAGGCATACCAAAGAAAATAGCCAGAGAATGGCAAATGAGTACCAGTGATAAGTATGGAAGTATGACTACACTTATATAATATACTGTTATGGAGTATTGTAGACACCATTGCAAGTCGAGTATGGAAGAATATTTTCACTTTCTTCAACATCAGTCTGTAAAAGTTGCCAAACATTTTGGAGTAGAGGGATAAAACCCTGACAATGACCCAGATGACTCTGGTTCTATTAGGGTCTCAACTCTGCTGAGGCACCGGCAGGGTGGGGGAGGTTGTACCCTTGCACATATACCCCATGTTAATCTGTAGGGGTGGCAAAGGATGCATTTGGGAAAATGTACCCCCTTAAGTTGAATTGTAAGGGAGCATTGGCCAAGTCATTGTGGAGGTGGGACAGTACACCAGCACATCACTATTACATGGGCACCACTGGCTGTTGAGTGTGTGTAGTTGGAAAGACAAGCTTGGGCATAACCAACAATACTCTAGCACCAGTATAACACAGCATCGCTAAAGTGTCTCTGGTAGACTCTGAATGATAAAATCAGCTTATGGTCAGCTGCAGGGAGCAAAAGTTCTGTACATAACACTGAGAATACAGTCTAACTTTAGTGAGTGAAAGGATGCCTGTCCTTTGTACTGGAGTCAGAAACAGACCATCAGAACTGTGTGTGTTAGCTTAGTGACTTGGGTACTGGATCAGATGATGTTATGTGATCCTATCTCGCCTACATTCTGTACTGATGGGCTCGGAGCCGATCCCTCGGCTCCGACTCGGCACGCTATGCTATAGAGCGAGGCCTCTTATTGGCTGAGCTATTTCTTATCCCAGGATGCACCACCACTAATCACCCAGATCTCGTTTGCCGCTTCAAGCTAAGACGTGGTCTCAACTTGGCTGGGCTAAGTACTAATTTATTTAGGCTTTTCCTGTCAGAAATTTGCTTGCTTTGAACCCAAAAGCTGTTTTAACAGCTATTGTTGTGATACGTGTGTGTATTTGGTGAATTTGTTGAGAAATTTGTCTTTTTCGTTAAGGGAAGGTTTCCCGTTTTAGTTAGAGGGGCCTTCCCCTTTTGCTATTTGCTATTCTAGCGTTTATTTGTGGGTCAAGTACCCGTTTTAGTTAGAGGGTCTTGACCCTCTCTTTCTGTGTTTTTTTTTTGTGCAACTGTTTTGTGTCATAAAAAAAAAAAAAAGAACTTTATATTTTTGAACTTAAACTGCTAGTTTTGGTGTTATCTCTCTTTAGATAGGTGTGTTATCTCTCTTTAGTCATGTCCAAAGAGCATAGACCCTCCGGGTTTAAAAAATGCACGAGGTGTGGTTATAAGATGTCCATAATGGACGACCACTCCTCGTGCGTTTATTGTTTAGGTGCCAAGCACCTACAAGAATCATGTAGCGTGTGTCACGCCTTCTCATCAATGGTCCTCCAGGAGAGGAAAAACAAATTAATCCTTAAGGGGTTAATTAAGCCATCCTTCGAGGAGGCTTTATCTTCTTCTCCCTCTCCTTCAAAAAAGAAGAAAGCGTCGACTCTGACCAGTCAGTCGGAACCGACTGCCAAAAAACCTAGGCAGACTTCTCCATCGGCTCCACGGACTTCGGGCCGAGGCGGAATGGTCTGCCTCGATGCCTCCAGTCTCGACCCCTCTGGTTTGGAGCCGAGGACTGGGGCATCGAGAGGCGGGTCACCTTCATTGGCTCCACTGATATTGGAGCCGATGAGGGTTGCCGGCTCAGACTCTTCCTCTTCGGAGCCGAAGTCCTCATCGGCACCGAGGGAAATTGCCTTGAGATCTCCCTCGGAGCCGATAATTATAGAATCCATTCGGAGCCAGTCCCCTAGTCCTTTGGAGCCGATGGAGAAATCGGTTCGGACCCGATCGGTATCATCCAGATCATCCAAGATGTCTGATTCGGACATTGACAGGGTGCTCCTAAGACTCTTCCAGTCTCCGGTGTTCCAAAAGTTAGTTTCGGCTCCAGCCCATTCGGCTTCGGAGCCGATGGTCCACCTTGCTACTATGGTTCCTCCTCCAACAGCCACGGCACCATTGGAGCCGGTGCTGGTGGAACCGGTGGAGGTTTTAGGGTCGGGCCCAACCCTTACTCCAACTCCGGCTCTTGGGTCGGAGTTCGGTACGCGGACTTCTTCCGTCGGCCCCGGGGGGGATGCTTCGGGATTGATGTTTTCGGTCCCAAGTCTTCCTCTCGGTGCGTCGGCTGCGGGAGTGCCGTCTACCGTCGTGGCCACGGAGGTGGGACCCTCCCAGGATTCTGCTGGTCCCGCCTTCAGGGCTATGAGGAGTGCGTTAGCCAAATCATCTTTGGCTACCTCCACGGTCTCCCCAGCTCCTTCCCTGCATACCGAGACTGGGTCTTTGGCAGTCCCCCTGTCCTTAGACAGCGGAGCCCCGGGGCCTGAGGTTACCCCCACTGGGGTTTCCCCCCCTCCTGGAGGTCCTTCTGAAGCTTCTTCGGAAGAACCCCCCAGGAAAAGATCGTGCAAGAGGAAGCATGTTGACTCCCCTGATGAGTCTCTTACATCAGACACTGATCTCGATGATGCAGAAGGGTCCCCTAAGTCATCCTCGGATGATGTCTCCTTTGCAGACATCCTGGAAGCCCTTAAACAACGAGGCGGCTGGCAGTCCAAACCCCCTTTGAGTCGGTGTTCCTTAAGGCCTTCGGGGCTCAGCCCTCTGCCTCCTGGGTGTCTCCGCCCTTCGACGAGCTCTTGGATTTGATCTGTCGAAGGGCGTGGGAACACCCAGACTCTGTGGAACCAGTGCCTGCTCATCCTAATAAGTTCCTCTCTGCACCCCCTGAAAAAGAGTTTCTAACTAAAGGTGTGGCTGTAGATGCTTTGGTGGTGGCATCTGCTACCCAGCAAGATGTAGCAGAGGCTTCGACGTCCGTCCATCCTCCTAATAAGGAGTCTAGGAGCATGGATCGGTACGGAAAGCGCACCCTAAGTTCAACGGCCTTTACTTTAAGGTCCTTGAACTACCTTACGCACTTTACTAGATTTTAGAGGGATCTGATTAAAGAACTTTCCGTTACCCTCTTGGGTAACCTGCCTGAGGAGCTGGCCCAGACGGTTGGCTCTCAGCTGGCTACATTGTCATCCATTTCAAACTCGTCCATGAGGCTCATTTCTTATGCGGCCGAAGGGGCGAGTAGAGCGGCGGGTACAGGCATTGCTCTACGGAGACAAGCCTGGCTCCGCCTGTGTCATTTCACGTAGGCCTTTAAGTCTTCCTTTGACGACGCCCCCTTTGATGGGTCCTCCCTGTTTGGACCCAAGGTAAAGGACACACTGACCCGCTGCGAACAGGAGGGTAAGACTCTGACTGCCGTAGGGGCACGATTTTCCACTCCCTTTCGGCCTTATCCCAAGGCTAAAAGAGGAGGGAAAATGTGGTTCCGTAGATCTCAGAAGCCTTACCCCTCTCAGCAGGATGATCCCCCTTCCAGAGGCAGGGAGGGAAATTCTTCCGGAAGACGCCGTCCCAGAGGCGGCAGAGGCCCTCGCAACACTGGAGACCGCGAGTCCTTTCGTGGCTCTTCAGCCTTTCACAGTCCCTGAGGGATTGCCCAACTGTGCAGCTCCGGAGCCAGTCAGGGGTCGTTTTTCGAAGCACCTAAAAGCCTGGGAAGGTATCACTCAGGACCGATGGGTGCTTCGAATTATCGCCGGAGGTTACACCATCCCTTTCTCTCACTCTCCACCTCAGTCCAAAAAAATCCCGGACCTGCCACCCAGTCAATGGGAAACTGCAGCCTCAGAAGTTTCAAAGCTGCTGCAAAAAGGAGTCATCCAACCAGTCCCCGCAGACCAGATCAGATTAGGGACTTACTCAAGATTCTTTTTGGTGCCAAAAAAGACCGGGGACCTGAGACCTATTTTGGACCTCAGCATTCTAAACCGTTCAGTCAGAAAGTCCAAGTTCTGAATGGTCACCCTACAAACCATTCTCCCATTGCTGGAGAAAGGTGTTTGGATGTGCTCCATAGATCTCAAGGATGCTTATTACCATATCATGGTACATCAAGCGTCCAGGAGACATCTGCGCTTCAGCCTAGGAGGCAGTCATTTTCAGTTCCGCGAGCTGCCCTTTGGTCTCACCACAGCCCCCAGGGTGTTCACCAAGTGTTTGGCGGTCGTGACTGCTCACCTGAGAAGTCTAGGATTCCAGGTGTTTCCATATCTAGACTGGCTCCTAACTGCCACCTCCAAGCATCTACTACTGCGGAGCCTACAAGCCACTATATCACTGGGCAATTCCCTTGGAATCACCTTCAATTGGCCAAAGTCTGTGTTGCTGCCATCTCAACGCATAAGATTCATAGGGGTAGAGATAGACTCAAACCGAATGCGGGTCTATCTACCTACAGACAGAATACAAACCATACAGACTCAAGTTCGAGCCTTACTTCCCAGGTCCAAAGCCCCAGCCAGAATGGTCCTGCAGCTATTGGGATCCATGTCCGCCACGGTTCTTCTAGTCCCCTTGGCAAGGTTGCACATGAGAATTCTCCAGTGGCTTCTTTCAGCTCAGTGGTCCTTTCAGGAACTCCCTCTGTCACCTCATATGGATCACGGAAACCTGCAAACGGGACCTTCGCTGGTGGCTAGTGCCCTCCAATTTGGATCAGGGACGACCCTTTGTTCCACCTCCTCCTGCGGCCACTTTGACCACGGACGCCTCCCAGATGGGGTGGGGGGGGCATTCCCTGGGCAGGTCAGTCCAAGGCAAATGGCACCCAGTAGAGACCCTACTTCATATCAACATCCTAGAAATGAGGGCGGTGCTTCTGTCCCTTCAAGCCCTTCACGATTACCTCCCTCGGCGTAATTGCCGTTCACTCAGACAACATGTCAGTTGTCTGGTACCTGAACAAACAGGGAGGGACCAGATCCTATTCTCTTTGCAGAGAGGCCATGAGAGTCTGGGAATGGGCAGTCTCTACCAAACGCTTTCTAGTGGCTACTCATATCCCGGGCAAGTCCAATGTGATAGCCGACAGACTGAGCAGAAACATCCTCTCTCCTCACGAATGGTCTCTGAACATGACAGTTGCAAGTCAAATTTTCAGCAAATGGGGAGTTCCGTGTTGCGACTTCTTCGCGACTCCACTGAATGCGAAGTGCAAAAAATTCTTCTCCCTAACCCCGGCTCCGGGGAAGAGCCCCATGGATGCACTAGCCCGTCCTTGGCCCACCGGCTTGCTTTATGCCTTCCCCCCAGTTCCTCTCCTTCCCAGGGTGATCCAAAAGGCATCTCTCTTGGGGAGCAAAATGATCTTAGTTGCTCCTTACTGGCCTCATCAAGTATGGTTTCCCTATCTTCGGAAATATGCTCTGGAAGGTCCATGGTTCCTGGATCAGATCCCAGACCTTTTGGTTCATCAGTCGGGACTATTCCACCAGTCCCTACACACCTTAAAATTGACGGCTTGGCTCCTCCTCTTCCGACTATAGTCAGGAGTCATACATTGGATCCAGAGGTTGTACACATTTTATCTTCGGCCCATAAGTCTGCTACAAAGAAAGTGTATTCTAGCAAATGGAAAAGATTTGCTATTTGGGCTCAACTCCGGGGCCTGGATCCCATCACTGTTCCCGTATCAGAAGTACTAAAATTTTTAACTTCTCTTTTCAATCAAGGCTCTTCAGTCTCTACCATCAAGGTTCAATTGGCAGCGATTTCCAATTTTCACGAATCTATAAACCCACCTTTAATGAGCAACAGATTGTGTAAGACCTTCTTGAAAGGTGCTGCACTTCTAAGACCTCCGATTTCTCATCCTGCTCCTCCATGGGATCTCGATGTGGTGTTACGCGCCTTAACTTCCTCCCCCTTCGAACCGGCAACGACATGTGATCTAAAATTTCTATCGTGGAAGACTGCTTTTCTGGTGGCGATTACTTCTGCCAGAAGAGTTTCAGAGCTTCAAGCTTTGTCTGTAAAACCCCCGTACTTGGTTTTTCACAAAGACAGAGTTTGTCCCTAAAGTTTGTTCCAGTTTCTGCCTACAACAATCATTAGAACTTCCAGTCTTTTTTCCGAAATATTCTAACAAAGCGGAATTCATATTCCACACATTAGATGTCCACAGGCAGTTGCGTTTTTATTTAGACAGGACCAAACAAACAAGGAAAACAGATCAGTTGTTTGTATCCTTTGCAGACAATAAATTGGGCAAAGCTGTCACAAAGGCCACTATTGCCAAATGGATCAGGGACTGTATTACTCAAGCTTATTCTTATTCTAACAAAGAGCTTACCACCTCTGTCAAAGCTCATTCTACAAGGGCTATGGCTACTTGATAGCATTTCATTCTAAGCTTGCCATTAGTGACATTTGTGCTGCGGCTACATGGTCTTCCCCGCACACTTTCATTTCCCACTACAAATTGGATGTGGCATCTAGAGGACGAGCTTCATTTGGTTCCACAGTGCTCAGGAGTGTTTTCCAATGAGCCACCCAGGATTTAGGTGCTAGACGCTGTCCCATCAGTACAGAATGTAGGCGAGATAGGATCACATAACATCTTTTAGTTATGTACTTACCATAACTTTAGATGTTTGGGATCCATCTACTACATTCAATAACCCACCCTCCTTCCCCTTCCTTGGAGATCAGAGGATATCAGAAGGTCCGAATCCTGTTGTTTCATCTTGAAACATCTAACAATGTTATATAAATAAGTTGTGCATGTGTGCATGAATGCGGACAAACAAGATCTGGGGGATTAGTGGTGGTGCATCCTGGGATAAGAAATAGCTCAGCCAATAAGAGGCCTTGCTCTATAGCATAGCGTGCCGAGTCGGAGCCGAGGGATCGGCTCCGAGCCCATCAGTACAGAATGTAGGCGAGATGGATCCCAAATATCTAAAGTTATGGTAAGTACATAACTAAAAGTTTTTTCCTTCTGCATGCTGTTTATCTCCATACCCACCAACCACTGACCTTCCCCTTATTGGACTTGAGCTAATTTTCTCCCCTGTACTGGGCATTCAGTAATTCAAAGACTGGAGGGGCCCATTATCCAAGCTTAATGGTTGCTGAGTACACAAAAAGCACTAAGAAATATAAGGTTTCTTATTTAGCAGTTAAAACACTTGTTTGCAAGTAAAGTGTCCTGCTTTCATTGATTCAGCTATTGACTGCAAGTAATGGACATTACTGTTTTTCTTAGCTCTCAGGTGTAGGTGCAGTTCTACTACCTGCAAATATACTTCTGTTTTAAATTATTTGCTGTCATCTACACTTTGCATCTGTGATTTCTTATTCTGAGGGTTTATAATTTCATAATCATTATTATTTTTAGGGCTTATGTCCTTTGAGTTTCTGGAATTAACTGTTAAGCATAGAATGAAATGTAGATACTGCTCATTGCAGTACTGTAATTTAGAGTATCAGGCACATTCTTGCATTGTTTCATGCATGCTTGTTACCATTGTGTAAATCCTTGAGTCTGTACAACAGTACCCTACATTCCTATTTCTGAATGTTGACTGCCTCGGAAAGAAAAATAATCATATACATTATATTTGTAAATGTGTATATATATGTTACTTCTTTTTCTATGTGCATTTATACTTTTTTTTTTTTATTTCCTCCTTACCATTGTATAAATTTCTGGTCTGCATAAAATTCCTGTATTTTGTTTGTGATTGTTTATCTGTGGAGCTTTTCTCGGTGAACTGCCACTGAAAGGGGTCATCTTGTGCTCAGTCAGCCAGTCTCAGTTAACTAAGGAAATAAGTACCTGCATTAATTATCATGCAAAGAGTACAGAACTATTAAACATATAGCCTTTTGTTATATGCAAATGATTTGTAACAGAGAGGATAAAAAATTGCTGTTGTGGGATAAGCTTCAGGTAAAATGTGTGGTACTTGTAGATTTGTTTGAATAAACTTAGAATATTTGGAGTGGCAGGTATTTTCCTGGGTAATCTGATGTCTTGACTGAAATTACTGTTGTATTCTTAACCAGTGGGTTACCACCGCTGACATCCGGCCAGGATAGCAAAGCTTTACAATCTCAGGATCATATGTCTTAGTGTGACCTCTGCTCATAAGCATAGGGTATATAAGTGGACGTACGAGTGTAATTCTTCATACTATTTTACCACCCGACTGAACACCAGCATATCTGTCAGACTGATTCTCATTTGATTGTTGGTACTGTTACTTCAAATTATCAGATACGTGCCCCATTGGGTAGCTTTTTTTATCCTATTTAAACTGTCTTGCTTTCTCAGAGTTAGATGTCAGCTAGAAGGGAGGTAAGTGCAAGTATAGTACACAAATCCCATACACAGACTTAAATACTCAGTGCCTTTTTTTTTTTTTCTTTTACTTAGGAGTGAAATACTACTACAAGACCTCACCATTTGCCAACTATTTGTACCCAAGACTTTGTGGTCTCATTTGTCCCCACTCAAACCTTTTGTTTGTTTTTTTTTTGTTTTATTTTTTGAGACCTAACATCTGAAAAACTCGGCCCACTTCAAAATGGCTGGTTCTGCTTGCCCTGATGTAACTATAAACTATACCTCTTAAGAAAAAGGCCTAGTCTGCAGACTCAGTAGACTCTTTCTGATTCCGACATACCCACTGAGGTTTCAGAATCGGAAGTACATCTGACTCTACCTCATATACTGTCTACTGAAAACCTGTTGGACAGCCTTATAATTGAGAAATCCACAGAGAAAGGTGATCCTTGAACTATCATCTTGGTTGGTCCAAAGAGAATCTCTCAGATACTAGTCAAGAAGGAGGTCCCAGGTAAACTACTAGAGGTACATCAGAGATCTGAAACACTATACTTGATTCAGTCGGATGTCACGCCAAAAAAGAAAGGGTAAAAAAGCTAAGCATGTAACCTCTCCTTCTCCTCCCTCAGGGAGAAGGAATGGATAGACCTTTCTTAGGGTCTGTTCAAGGCCATTTTGTCCCAGAAGTCTCCTTTTCTTCCCAACCCCTGCCTCACTCCTCAAAAGACTGCTATGGCTTCATCTTCCTCTGAAGATGAGGATGCTTCTGATTCTGATCATTCCCTAGCCTAATCCTCTTAAGTCCACTCCCTGGCCTAGCCCCTTCTGATCTTGAGGACTCCATTTTACCTGACTCTGCTGTGGAAGAACATTTTTTTAGAGAGACCATTTTAAACATGATGAAGCACTTTGAGTGGGAGTTTAGGCAGATCACAGAGGTCCAGAAAAGATGCTATAACCTCTTGGAAATGGACACTACAACCCCTTCTCCAATTCTTGAGGCTTTCCTAGATCCACTTCAGCTGACCCAGACAGCCTCCTGCCCCCAAAAGGTAGGACAGATTTTATAAGGTTCCAGATGATCTTAAGTTCTTGTTTAAAAACACTATAGCATACTCCTCTGCAGTGTCTTGTTCTTCTGATAAACCTTGAAAGCTCATTCCAAATGCCAATGCCCTCCCTTCTGATAAGTTAACAGGGCTACAGGTAGATGGAGGGGAAAGGCTTATATTTCCTCTACTTTGGCCTTTCAGGACTGTTAGTAACAAAACCCAGATGACCAAGTATTTGATATCCATCCTCAACTCTATACACAAGGTGATGGTGGATCCACAGGGAACTGAACCTGGGAACTAAACCTAAACAGCAAATGCTGTCCTTACTTAGTTAGGCTACCCAAGTACAAGTAGCCAGGCACAGTATTAAGTGTAGCTATGATGTTGTAGAGTCCTCATCCTGGGCAGCTGTCACCAGGTAATTATGGTTGTACAATAAACCCTTGCCTGAGAACTTTAAAGCAAAAATTGTGAATTTTCCTTTAGACAAGAACCAACTGTAAGCTGCTTGTGGGCCAAACCTTTTCAAAACCCTTCAAGAACAGGATAAAAACATTAGACTGCCAACAGCTTATGTTAACCTCTGTACCATGGTACCAGAGGAAATATCCAACCAAACTCACCTTTGTCAGGAGGGATTCTAGGACTAGTCAGAAACACACAAAAGCTCCTAGAAGCCAATTCCCCAAAAAAAACAGAGGGATTCCTCCTGTGGAAGGTTTCCCTTTGGGGAAAAATTTCTGTGACTACCTACGGACTCTTTACCCCCTGCCCCTCTAAAGAGGGAAGAAATTACCACAGACCAATTATTTTTTCTGTCATAAAAAAGGCCTATGTCAATCCTTGGGTGGAGATTCCACCACTAAATGGATTATGGCACATCTCCTCCTCCTCACAACCAGATTTGCCTACTTCAACCCACTCTTCAAGAATTACAAGCACAAGGCACAACATCCATGCCCAAAGAAATGTTAGGAAGGGTTTTTACTCCAGACTCTTCCTGTTGCCAAGAAAAGAAAGCCAGTGTAGACCCCTACTGGATCTTTCCTCGCTAAACACCTTCTTAAAACTGTCAACTTTCAAAATAAACTAGCCACAATGCTTCCTTTTATACTGCCTCAGGATTTTCTGGTATCTCTACATCTGAAAGATGTAATATCCACCGTTGCAGGAGATTCTTTAGGATTGGTTCTGGGTCATCTCACTTTCAGTTTACTGTTTTGTCTTTTGGGCTGTCCACAACCCCATCAGCCGATGCCATTTTCCTCAGTGTTTCTTGCCCCAGATGCCTGGTGCCCTCTAGGAAGGCTAAATTTGGATAAAAGTAGAAAATTCCAAACAGTAGAAAGCAAAAAAAAAAAAAAAATATATATATATATATATATATATATATATATATACATATATACATACAAACAAATACACCATAATAGATTCCCCCAGCTAGCTAAGAGAGGGGTAAGTACCCTAGGAATACCACAGAGGGGAAGGAGGGTGGGTAATCCTGACTGCAGATGCATACCTATCGGACATCTACATTTATGGTAGGTACAAAACTGTACTATGTCCTTCAAGGATGCATCTGCAGTCATAACATATGGGTAGAATACCATAGCCAAACTGGGGAGGAGGCACTAAGATAATGATGGTGTAGTTAAGATCCCTTGTAAAACTGCAGTTGCAAAACCTGCTCGGGATCTGGAGTATAAAGGAAGATTGTAATGCTTGGCAAATGTATGCACGGAGCTCCAAGTAGCAGCTTCTAAAATGTCTTTGGTAGCCACTCCTCGTAGGAAAGCTGTAGTGGTGGCTGTGGCTCTTGTGGAGTGAGGCCTGATATTTTCAGGAGTTGTCTTTCCATGAAAAGAGTAGCAGAATCGAATGCAATTTCCTATCCATTTTGAAATTGTCTGTTTGGAAATTGCTTTTCCTTGCACTCCTGTTGCATATGCTAACAGAAGCTGGTCAGTTTTTCTGCTGGTTTTAGTTCTGTCCAGATAGTAGCTCAGCTGTCTGTGTACATCCAAGGTGTGCAGTGGTTTTTCCCCCCTGTTCTGTAGGTTAGGGAAGAACGTAGGTAAATGAATAGCTTGGTTCAAGGATACCCTGGATACCACCTTTGGCATGAAAGTAGGATTGGTTCTCAGAGACACTCTATCCTGGTGAAAGATAAGGAAAGGCTGCACTGCCATTAATGCCTGTAATTCGGATACCCTTCTTGTTGAAGTGATTGCTAGAAGGAAAGCAGTTTTCCAAGATAAAAACTGTAAGTCTGCTGATGCTGCTGGTTCAAAAGGGGGAAGTGTTAATTTTTCCAGCACGAAATTGAGATCCCATGCAGGCAGAGGTGGTTTCCTTGGAGGTTTTACATTTTTGATCCCCTCTTAAAAATTGTCTGAGGAGAGGGTGAGAGAAGATAGGAGGATCCATGTTGTACTCTGCTGAAATTGCTGAAGCATGAATCTTAATGGAAGAATAGGACAGGCCATTGCGGAACAGTTCTGCTAAGTATTCTAGGATGTGTGCTAGGTTTGCCAGTGTGACATTTGTTCCCTCTGATGCACTCCAAATGAGGAATCTCTTCCATTTGGCTGAGTATGTTTTTCTTGTGGAGGGTCTGCGAGCCTCCAGGATAATGTCCTTGACCCTCTGAGATAAAACAGATTGGTTTTGTTTTATGCAATTTTCCAGGCAGTTAGCTGCAGCGTTTTCAAGTTTGGATGCAGGGTCTTGTAGTTGTTCTGCGTTAGAAGTAAAGGCCATAGAGGTAGAGGCCATGAGTTCGTCCGAGACATGCTTCTCAGTAGAGGGTACCAATGCTGCCTTGGCCAGTCTGGAGCTATCAGAATCACCTTTGGCTGTTCCTCCCTGATCTTCAGCAGAACTTTGTACATCAGTGGGAGAGGTGGAAAGGCATAAACTGTCAGGGCCTTCCAGCTGAAAGAAAGGGAGTCCACCCTCCAGGCTTGTGGGTGGTATTCTCTTGAGCAGAATTTCTTCAGTTGGTGGTTGAGTAGGGAGGCGAACAGGTCTATCTCTGGTATTCCCCATTTCTTTGTTATGTTTTTGAAGATGTCTGGATGCAGCATCCATTCGTGAGCATCCGTGGTAGTTCTGCTTAAGCTGTCTGCTAGTGAATTCTCTTTTCCTGGTACGAATCTGGCCTGCAGTTGAATGTTGAGATTCAGGCCTAGGTTCCACAGGTCCATTGCCATCCGGCATAGAGGGTAGGAATGTGTGCCTCCCTGTTTGTTGATGTACCACATGACTGTGGTATTGTCTGTCCTTATCAGCAGGTGTCCTTGCTGGAGGAATGATTTGAATGCCTCGATTGCATGCTTCACTGCCAGCATCTCCTTTAGATTTATGTGTAGATTCAACTGGTCTTGAGACCATAGGCCTTGGATACACTTGTCTTCCATGTGCGCCCCCCAGCCTAGGTCTGAGGCGTCCGTGGTGATGGTCTGCCTTGGTTGTGGTTTGTGGAAAGGCAACCCTCTGTTGGTCTGGCAAGCCTGAGCCCACCACAGGAATTCTTTTTTCAGGCATGGAATGATTGGTATCATG
Organism: Protopterus annectens; assembly: GCF_019279795.1. NCBI lineage: Eukaryota > Metazoa > Chordata > Ceratodontiformes > Protopteridae > Protopterus > Protopterus annectens. Next base: position 505,725,468 of record NC_056738.1, read on the forward strand.
GTTTCGAGACTGTGTCTGTGTTGAGACCATACATTCCTTAGGTACCATTGTAATTTTCTCATATGCAGCCTGGCATGTGGGATCAAGATTATGCAAGATGCCATCTAACCCAGGGCCTGCAGGACTTTCCTTGCAGTAAGCTGAGTTTGTCTTGTCAATGCCATGAAGTAGACTGGTAGTTGCTTTTGTTTTTCTTCTGTGAGAAAAGCCATCTGAGTTATTGTGTCCAGTTCTGCACCCAAAAATGTTATCCTCTGGGATGGCACTAGTCTTGACTTTTGTATGTTGACTGTGTATCCCAAGGCTTGTAACAGTTGTATGACAAAGGCCAAATCCTTTATTATTTTTGTCTTGTGGTCCGCTTGTATTAGGCAGTCGTCCAGGTATGGGTAGATCTGAATTCCCTGAAGCCTGCAATGTGCAATTACTGATGCCAGGCATTTCGTGAATACTCTGGGCGCAGTAGATAAGCCAAAGGGCAATGCTGAGAATTGATAATGCTCTGATCCTGCAAGAAATCTGAGGTGTCTTCTGCAATCTGGTCGTATAGGGACGTGCAGGTATGCCTCCTTGAGATCTAGAGTCACCAGCCAAGACTCCTTGCCCAACATGGGAAGTAGTTGCTGTAGGGTCAGCATCTTGAATTTTGGTACAATGAGATATGTGTTCAGTGCGGACAAGTCGAGAATAGGCCTCCATTGAGATTCCTTTCTTGGTACAAGGAATAGTCTGGAGTAAAATCCTTGGCCTTGTTCCATAGATGGTACCCTTTCTATTGCTCTCATCCTTAGTAGGTTGATGATTTGCTTTAGAGCCTCTGACTTCTGGCTTGGTGGAAGGTTTGGCATTCCTCTCCTTTTTGGTAAAGTGTGGAAGTGAAACCTGTAGCCTTTGTCTATTGTTTGCAATGTCCATTTGTCTCCTGTAATGCAATGCCAGTTTTTTGAAAATAAAGCTAACTTTCCGCCCAAGGGTGCTTCCAGTTGTTCCCTGGTAGGCGGAATCAGAGCCAAGTCATTGTGTCTGTCCTGTGGAAGTGGTTGTAGTCGCAGCTGTGGCGGTACTCCTCTGGGTGGCAGGTTGCCACTGATGACCCCTGTAGGCACCCCTTGATTGACCTCTGCCTCTTGGGCGTCTATTTCTGCCTCTCTGTGCTCTGGAGGTGTCTGGAAAGGACCAATTCTTTGAAGGCCAATTTCTGCTGAACCGCGGAGGTTGGACCTGCAGAAAATCCTTGACTGTTTGCACAGATTTTGCTTTTTCTTCCACTTTCTTTAGAGCCTCCTGTGCAGGGGAGCCAAATAAACTTTGTTTCTCCATAGGGGCATCTAGGAGTTTAGACTTAACATGGTCTGGCAAGGATTGCTCTTTTAGCCAGGCATGCCTTCGAATCACTGCTCCAGTCATAGCTGATCTAAATGAAGCCTTCAGTGCATCATAGCCACATTTTAAGAAATGGTTACTGACCTGCTGAGAGTTGTGTACCAAATCCTGAAGGGACTTACGGTCTAAAGGTTCAGGAGAGGAAAGCTTTTTATTCAGCTGATCTAACAAAAATTCCTGGTACTGTATCATGTGAAATTGACAATTTAAAGCCCTGGCAGAAAGAGTAGCAGATGTATAAACCTTTTTACCCCATCTCTCTAATGCTCTTGATTCTCTTTCAGAGGGAAGGGGGTTTTTGGCAGTGGCAGCTGCAACACCCTTAGGGTCCTGAGAAATAGTTTCTGGGTCTGCAGCATGGGCCTTATACAAGTGGAAGTGAGAATCCGGGACCCTGTAATATCTGTCAGGTTTGGCAGGGGCCGGGGGAAGAGAATCAGGGGCAGAACTGGCATCATTGTATGCATCATCAACAACTGAAAGTACAGGTGGTATGGCTAAAGGCCTATGCTGTGGCTAGTGTAAAAAAGTCCTTAGCCTTTTCCTAGAATCAGAAAAATCCTGACCCTGCCATTGGAAGTGTTCCCTCATTGAGTGTAGAGTTTCCCCAAATGAAAATTCTTCTGGGGGGGAGGCAGAAGGAATTGAGTCTTCTGCATCTGAATCCTCATAAGGTGAGTATGGTCCTTCCTGATGGTCTGATAAATCTGATCCATCCGAGGAATAGTCAGAGGAGAGAGGTTCAGGGGGTTCAGTCCTAGGCCTTTTATCAGGAGGAGGAGGTTGTGAGGCCCTGTTTGGGTGAGGTTGGGATCCCCTAATCATAGATATAAGGTCCTCAGCAAGGCTGAGAATCTGAGAACTTGAGGAAGGTCTGTGAGAGGAAGCTTTTGTTGGTAAGGCCTTGGAAAGTTTAGCTGCTTTAGCCCTGGAGAAGGCCTTAATAGACATAGAAGCAGGGGGTCTAGCTGCCCCACGTGCAGTAGAGATGTCCAACGGAATGGTGTTGGACAATTCTTGTGCACCTGCTTCTTCGGTAGGAATTTCTGTAGCCGACACAGCCGGGGCCTCTGTGGCCTCGGTTGTCGGAGGCATGCTTTCGGCAGAAGGAAGAACCGAGGACTCGGTTTCAGCTGAAACCGAGACACTCGCAGTAGGCCTAACCGTGGTTTCAGCCGAAACCGCGGGCCGCGAGTGTCGGTCCTTTTCCTTGCGTTTTTTGGCTAAATGTGTAGTCGGAGTCTCCGACGGCATTTTGTATGCAAAAGCGGGACCAAAAAACTCTGCAAACTCCGACCGACGTTTAAGTGTCCGTCGGTTGAAGGAAGCACAGGCTAAACAAGCTGATACGTCGTGGTCTGGGCCTAAGCAAGGAAGGCAGTAAGAGTGGAAATCCTTATGAGGTATTTGTTTCCCACAAGTTAAACAATTATTTACTTTGTCTGACATCGGCTGAGGCAAGAAAGAGTCCCCAATGGGGTACTTAGCTTTTTTAGAAGTCTTCGGTAGCTGAAATCTCTGGATCTGACCGACCGGCACTTGCGAACAGCTTCTGCTTCGGGCACCGCGCGGCAAGAAAGACTGAGGAAAATGGCGTTGGCTGATGCCTTTATACCCCAGGAGCTATGACGTTGGGTGAAGTGCGACATCAGCCGAGGCCAGACCCAGACTTTGGAATCCGGCTGACCGAAGGGCTGCCTGAGGCAGGACAACCCATATGTTATGACTGCAGATGCATACCTATCGGACATCTACATTTATGGTAGGTACAAAACTGTACTTTTCTTCTGACTAATCCTGAAGAGAACACAACAAATCCGCATCAGGTGTGAAATCCTTGCGAGTGCGTTATACCATTTGAAGTGCTCTTTACAAGTGTTGCCCCGATTAACGGAAAAGTACCATAATTTGCATGGAGGTATGGGGGTGCAGGGGGGCGTGATCCTTGTAAAAAAAAAAAATAGATTTTTTTTTTTTTACATTTGAGTTTTCAAAAATTTGAACTTATAGTCTCGACCATATACATTTTGATGTTCCAAAACTTGATAATATGACAAAAACCTGAATGGATAGGACCCTAGCCAATAACAGGTTCCTTCCATATTGAAATATCTTTGCATATTCATGCATACAGGTCTGGCCTGTTCTTCTGCCAGCCATGTTTGCCTGTTTACCTCTTAGTCCACCACTTATGTCTAGATGTGAGGTTATTCTATTCCTTAAGGGGTTCTGCATATTAAATAACCAAGAAATCCCATAACCCCTCCTTGGGACCTCAACCTTGTACTGGAAAAGATTACCTTGCCTTCTTTTGAACAAACAGCATCAGCAAATCTCAAGTTCTGCATCTTGAAAATCTATTATTCTGTCTCTCACTTTAGCTAGGAGAGTTGCAGAGCTTCAGACACTCATGACCATATTCCTCTCTTTCTTATATTTCACAAGGACAGGGTGACCATGAGGGCTAACCTTTCATTTGTGCCCAAAGTAGTGAATGAACTGTCTCTCAACCAGGCCATAAACTTTCATACTGTCTTTCCCAGTCAACAGATTCTGGGGGAAAGGCTCTTATACTCTACATATTCACAGACAGCTAAGATTCTATTTGGACAAATCCAGATCCATTCAAAATTCTGAACAACAGTTTGCCTCTTTCATAGATTCAAAAATGGATCAACTAGTATCTAAGCAAACTGTTGCAAGCTGGATCTCCAGGGCCTGCATAGCAAATCATTTCCCTTGTGTTCTTAACCTCTGTACCAGGGCAGTGTGGTATCCTCTGGGGCCTTTTACAAAGGGTGGATACCAGGGCAATACTGGCAGCTGCCACCTGGTCTTCTGTGCACACCTTCATTAAACAATGTAGGATTGATGCCTTTTCAAGGTTTAGAGCTGCCTTTACTTGGTCAGTCTTTTCTGGACTCTTGGATAATTCTTTTGCTTACTAGCCAACCATCCTTACATTCCCTTAATCTCTGGTAATCACCCACTGGTTAAGAGTACTGCAACAGTGATTTCAGTCAGAACCTCGTACAGTTGTATAAGAACTTACCATAACATCAGATGTCCTACTGATTACTGTTGCAGTATTCCTTCACCTCTATGTTTATTTCTAGTGTACCTAAGGAAAATACCGTAGAACAATGGGGCTTCCTTAATACTTCATGCTTTGAACATTATAGCTGACCACTTCTGAGAAATTATGCTTGTATATTCATTTATATGCCCCAAAGCTTTCAAGCTGAGGTCACACGTTGGGCATACGATCCTGGGAATGTAAACCTTTGGGACCCCGGCCAGATATCAGCATGATAATCCACTGGTTAAGAATAATGCAATAGTGATCAGTAGAACGTCTGCTGTCATGCTAATTTCTTACACAACTAAACTTTACATAGGGGTTGGATTCCAAAACGTTTTTACAATACTCCACTCCAAATTTTAGCCTAGTTAATGTATATCCCATGTTAAGATTTTGCATTGCCCCAGAAAGCATGAAGAAGAAAAATATTTACCCCTCAAAGAATCACCAGGACTAAGTTATCACATTATTTTAACAATTTGAAATACTGAAGATACATGTTATTAAATACTGCAGATTAAAGGATGTTTATTCATGATTTGGAAATTAAACATTTTGCTTTTACTTCTGTTGAATGTGTTCAACCAATGTAGAAATGTGAAATTTGCACAGGCAAAACTCCCCAGTATATTTATTTTTTGTAATTTTCAGCCCTGTAGACATCTTGTATTTCTTGGAAATATTGAGCTGATTGGAGCTATTTGAGTTTGCATGAAAACAGTGTGTTGTGTCTTTTGGTTTGATACTAGGTGATGTACTGCAGGTTTTGTGAGGCACTTCATAAAGTAAAGAACTAATTGTGTCATCTCCAGTTTAGAAAATATTTTGCAGATGATTTCATGACAAATGACTGATGCAGTTTATGCTAGTGGGACTTTTAGCAGTAACAGCAGCACACAAACATGGAAACCCATAGCACGATTTGTTGCAGATTTTAAAAGTAAAAAAGTTTAATTTCTTGAAGGTAGGGTACTAGGCCCTTTACTTGTGAGCTTATTTTTAGTAAAATATTTTTTTAGCAAAACTAAAGAAACTGTAGGGTTGCTTGTATTCACCTTGATGTCTTGTTGGTTGTTTGAGAAAAAATATACAGTTATACCAGTACTGATTTATGCTTTTAAGTGAACTGGATAGAAATTTATGTTGTGCCATGGTTCACATGGTTTCCAGCCAAGCAGAGTTACTTCAGTCGAGATCTGACTGACAGTATCCATTTAAATAAATGTTGGTCTTTTAATTGAATTACATTTGTGCTGCACCTGTTATTGCTGATGCAGCGTTTTCTGTAAAGCCCTCTTCAAGGAAATATCCAATAAAGAAATAATCCTGTGAAAGGAATACCTTTTACAGAAACAGAAGATTATAGTTCAGCTGTCTGGGCACTCATGTTGGAAATGACTCAATTACTTCCTAAAGAAGGGTAAAAGACTGATGCTCATTGGGGTGAGTTGATTTAAAATTCAGTTCATTCAGTAGCTGTCTGAGCTCAGAAAACTGAAGAGAGGATTTTAAAAACAGGGTGAACTGTAAATAATGTCACTTGATAACCAAGCAAAATTGTATTGGGTTTTGAACTTCAGCTGTCATGCTTGCATTTCAGCTTCCTGAATTGCAAAGCAGTGTATTTGACTAAGGGGCCAAGACCCCAGCAGTGGTCATCATAGGTTTTTGAAATGATAGGACACACAAATTGAGTTACTCTTTAGGTACACTAAGGTAGAATTGCCATTAATGTTTACATTTTAGCTGTATGAATATTACAGTGCAGCTTCACTTGTTAAATTATTTTTGTGTGTGAGCATTTTTGCAGTGGTATTTCTGTTAGGAAGAGGACTGCTCTTACAATGGCATCCTTCACACTGCTCCCAGTAACCTGCAATCTTCTTGCATGATTTTCAGGATTGTCTTAATAAGGACAAAGGAAATATACACACATGCTGATGCAACACACAATTTCTATTCCATTTCATTAGCAGTATTTAATATCAAGGTGTTATTCTGATGCTAGTTACTGTTTGTGCTTTATATTAATGGTATATTTTTGAATACACCATTTATGTTGCTGTTTGGTCTTTGTGTAATCTTTTACTCAGTTGTGCTGAACACAAGACATTAATTGTTGTATTTTGTAAAAATGTAATGCCATTCATACTGGCATGCAATTCAGCGAAAAGCAGTTCCAGGTTTGTATAGTATGCTGTTAAATGGCTGTACATTTGTGTACAGTAAGTACATAATGTTCTTTGTAAGTATGTTTGCAATTTTTTCTTGTAGCAGCCACTATCTTGTATAATTATTCATTTAAAGCAACATTATTGTCAGGTTTGACCTTACGTTGGAGAATTTGTATTCACAGCCACTCTGTGCAGCAGAGTATGTAGGCCCCATAAGTATATTTTCTGATTCATACATAATCCATTTTCCAAACCACTTGCCATGATGAATGTTGTGGTGGCATCAAACTGAATAGGGCAGACCAAAATTCCTTCTTTACACCAGTAGTCTCCAGCAAATCCAGACAAATTGAGATATAGCTTCTCCAGTATACTTAGGATTTGTTACAGGGCCTCCTTCCAGTGAGACTTGCTTTCACACCACTGAAGGAAGTCACCCATAGGGCATCCTCATTAGGTGCCTAAACAACTTCAACTTTCTTGTCTCACTCCTGTGAATGAGGTTCCACAACAGGAGTTTACATCCGCACCTCATTTCTGATGCCTGTATCTGTGACCCTTTGGTTACTACCCAAAAATTCATGACCATATGTATAGATGGCAGATGTAGACTGATAAAATGAGAGCTTTGCCCTTAGATTCATTTGTCACTTCATCACTATTGTGCAGCATAACATTGGTAGTACTGACCCCACTGAACCCATGTTCTGATTAGTCTCCAGTTTTCTTCTACAATTAATAATAAACAGTACACCAAAGATCTTAAATTCTTCTACCTGAGGTAGCTGCTTCTACCCCACCTGCAGAGATCATTCTACACTCTCCTGTTATAGAACCATGACTTTTGATATGGAGGTTATGATTTTCACCCCAACTGCTTCATATCCAGTAGTGAAGCACTTCAGTGCATGCTGAAGGATCAGAGTCAGTTGACATCAAGAAGAGATCTGCAAATAACAAATATACAGCATTCCTTTCTCTAGGCAGGATATTGTCCAGACATTAGCCATGTTCTGATATTCAGTCTATGAAAATTATAAACAGGGATGGTAAAAATGAACACTTGACAGGGACTTGCACCGACTTGGACCATGTTTAAGTTAATCCTGGGAGTGCTGGCGTAGCTGTTGCTTCTCAAACACCAGGATCAAAAGACATGCAGAACTGATCCTATGACCTGTGCTGCTGCATCATCTTCCACAGGCATTAGAGTATGTAGTCTTATACCTTCTCCAGGCCCACAATACATGGGCTGACATAATGTCAGACTCTCATTACCTCCAGTATCTGTACAAGAAGAAAGTTTTGATCCAGTTTTCTGTCTCAGAAAGAAATCCTTTTTGCTGTTTCTCAATCAGGGACTCAGCTGTTTGATGGTGTACTTTCCAGTATGCTGGTATAGACTTTTCCAAGACGGTTAATGAACATGACCCTGTGTTACCATGACACATCCATTCAACATTTTGAAAACTGAAATAAGCACCCACAGTCTGTCAGTCCCAGCTTTACTAACCCAGCCTTCCATACAATGTTGAAAAGACACATTAGCTGTAACATCCCTTAGTAGCTTTAGCATTTCCAGATGGATTTCATCTACTCTTACAAACTTGTCGCAGTAGAAATGTTCAGTTGTTTCATTGACCTTTTTCCACTCGTATATGCTGTCAGTCAGTAACCCCTTCCCAGCGAGACTGTCTATTCTTTCCTTATCACCAGGATGTGGGTAACGTGGGAAAGACTGTCATTCAGAAAGCTTTCATGGGCGGTTTGAGGGTTTTCTTCATTGTAGTTCTAATTCCCTGTGGATGCTGAATTAAAGAGCAGAAAGGAGACATGCAATGGATGATCGCATCGATCGTCCCTCACTTTTGCAAGGGACATTTTTTTCAGACAGCTTTATTGAATTATCATTTGTGACATAGGCAAATTTAAAAGTAATCATACTGTAATTAACATAAACATTATACTTTTACATATATTGCTATATATCATATAAACTAAGCAACATTACATAAATTATTCAATTCCTGCCTTTTTTTATCTATCTCTTTTTTAAACAAGAAACCTTTTTATTAAACCATTACTTAGTACAGAGGCAATCATAAGTTTATATAAATGAAAGCAAATCACACCAACACAATCCTAGTTGCAAGAATTTAATGTTACAAACCAGACTGACGCACTCCCATTTGCAGACATTATACATCACTTACAATCTACCCAGTCTGTAGTTCAGTGTTTGTGTGTGTATACCTTTAAGAAGCTTTCTAGGAGTTTGCACAAGTGTATAAATACTGAGCAGGTATGAGCCTGACTGTCATTTTATTGTAAGCTTTTGAGATGTAAGTATGCCTGTCTGTGTAGTCTGCTAATCAATTTGTTTATATTTTGTACTGCTGCTATCCTTCCTGAAGTTTCTGTGTAATAAAGCATGCAAATGAACTACCCCGCCTGTTGGTCTTTAATGTGGAACAAGATGAGCGACATGGTGTCAGAATGGGATTTAGAAATTCAGATTCGGGACCAAGAAGGCACTCAGTTAAACGTGGGGGAATACAGAGGAGTGGATCATTCCCACTGCACGTTTAATTTGCAAAAACAGGTCAGAAACGCATTTCAGGTATCAAAGCTTACTTAAATGGTTTCTTATTCGCAAAATAATAAAATGAAACACTCGGAACACTGTAAACAGATTTTTAAGTAAAAGAAATGTCCGAAACTGTGACATATTGGAAAAATATTCGAATAACTACGGAAAATGTTTGAAATAAAAGTCCGAATCACATAAAATGAATAAAATAAGGAAAACGACTGCATTTTTTTTCTAAGTAGCTCATAGCACATATTTTACGCATTAATTAAAGCTATTTAAGATATACAAAGTATACAGTGAGTTCACATGTTTATGCAGTATTACAGTACAATTATTTCACAAAATACAGTCATTTCAAAGCATATTTCGCAAAGTACAGTGTTTCGAAGAGTTTATTTTTCATTTGAGTGCTAATACAAGTACTGTCTGTGTGCATGTTCATACATAATTGCAAGGACCATTTTTACAGTGTGTTTGGGCATACTTTGTTGGCATGGCTGATTTCAAAAAACAGCTCCATTTGTGTTTGATAATAATGTTGCAGAGAATTGGAGTGTGTTTGACCAAGAGTATGATATTTTCATACAATTTGCATTTTCTGATAAAAGATGACTGTACAAAAGCATTTATTCTGCTTAATTTAGCTGATTCAGAAGCCATAGAAAGAGAGCATTAATTTGTGTATGCACGTGCTGTGTTTTTAGGAGAGGGGGAAACCGCCATATAGTGGCACCAACTGAATCATGGGAAGACCCCGAGTGCTTAAAACGTACATTTAGAGAAATGTGTAACCCCCAAACGAATATTACAATGGAAAGGCACTTATTTTACACAACAGAGCAAAAGCCTGGGGAAACTTTTGCAACATATATAACTGACTTGAGAAACGAGGCTAAAACGTGCAGATTTTGTGATTTAATGGATGAGTTGATAAAATACAGACTAGTGTGTGGTATTAAAGATGATGCTGTGAGTAAGATTTTGCTTTGTGACAGTGATTTAACTTTGAATAAGGTCATTGAGATTTGTCAGATGTATGAGCTCTCAGAAAAGCAAACAAAATGGTTAGTTCAGAGCATACTCAGAAAAAAAGAGGAGTGGCTATTTTATGGAATAAAAGTATGCCCATTCCTAAAACCATTAAGTCTTATCAGGATGACAAAGGAATGTTTTGTATGGTTGCAATACAAATTAATGGGAAGACTTACACTTTAATTAATGTATATTGGATACCTGGAATTGGTATTAATACAGTGAAACATCATCTTGATAAGATCATATCATTCTCTATAGGAGATATTATTTTAGCTGGTGACTTTAATTGTATACTACATGAAAGTGATACTACCACTATAGGAAAGAGAAGAATTACATCTAATGCAAAACATTTAAAGGATTTTGCTAATTCTTATCATTTGAATGATATTAATAATCAGATAGATTCAAAATCATTACCATACACCTTTTTTTCTAACAGATACAAAACTTATTCAAAAATAGATAGGGTCTTTATTTCTAACCAGATGGTAACAGATTTAATTAATTCCAAAATCATTCCATGTCCTATATCTGATCATAATTCAATTGTTTTTGAATTCATGATAAAAAATACTCATAATGTTCAGATCAAAAGGATACCAGCATACTTAACTCAACTAAAAGACTATAAAGAATATATACTTTCAGAAGTAAAACATTTTTTAGACATAAATAACACTCCTGAAGTCTCCATTGTTTATGTTTGGGATGCCTTGAAATCATATCTATATGGACAAAGTATCAGATGGTATAATAATAAAAGGAAATCTTGGGATAAGGAATTGTTAGATATTCAAAGTAAATTAGACTCTTATAAACATAATAATAAAGAAAATATTATGGACAAGAAAGTTATTGAAGAAATAAACAAACTAAATGAGAAATACAAAGAAATTTTAACTCATAAAGTTAAAATAACTTTAGAGAAATACAAGTTTTTGTCTTATTCAATAAGCCCCAAATACTTACATAGACTTAAAAATAAAACAAAAAGGTTGAATAAACAAAACCATATCAAAGAAATCTTTTCTCTAAGGAAAAGAAGAATGTTTCTAGTATACCAGAAATACTAGATGAATTTAGAAATCACTTTCACAAAATTAACCATAATAATATTAACATGGAACCTAAAGATAAAATAAAGGAGTTTATAACCACAAATATGAATAAAAGCTTAATAAACAACAGATTAAACTATTGGACAAGAGTATTTCATATACAGAAGTTATTACACAAATAAATAAGCTCAAATCAAACAAAGCACCGGGTAATGATGGTATTATACCAGAGATATATAAAATCCTTTCTAAAAATACATATTCATTAATACATAAGGTTTTATTTTGGCCCAAACTGAGTTAATAACCCCCATCTTGGCAATATACATTTATTTTGCCAATTTTAAAACCTAATAAAGATCCAACTAGATGTTCTTCATATCGGCCCATCTCATTACTTAATGTTGATTATAAAATGTTTATGAATATCTTTGCTGATAGATTGAAGACCATCATTCCGGCATTATAGATATAGATCAGACAGGCTTCATTGTAAATAGAAATACTTTTGATAATATAAGAAGAACTTTAACATTAATAGATTTTGCAAATAGGAAAAGAAAGATTTAACACTTATTAGTCTTGATATAAGTTCAGCATTTGATTCAGTAAGTTGGGACTATCTGTTTACCTTAATGAAGTGCACAAACTTCTCGGATGCATTTGTAAATCTAATTGAACATTTATACAAAGGAACATTGGCTTATATTAAGGTAGGAACATATGTTTCACAAAAAATACCCATTCTTAAAGGTACAAAACAAGGATGTCCACTTTCTCCACTATTATTCACTTTAGTAATGGAGCCTTGGGCTAATTTGATCAGAAACAGTATTGACATAGAGGGTTTTGAAATAGATGTAAATACAACATCCAAAATTCAACTTTTTGCAGATGATGTTCTAATTACATCAGCAGGATCTAATTCTTCTATACAGTCTCTATTTGATAACATGATGAATTTTAAAAGTATTTCTGGTTTAATATTCAATGAAGAAAAAACTAAAATACTACCTATATATACACGAAAAAATATTCTCATTAGTGATTTTACTAAATATGTACCCAATTCAGGTCAGATAACTTATTTAGGTATAATACTATCTAAAGATATTAAATCTATTATATATCATAATTATAATACCTGTTTTCTTAATATACAAAATCTTTTTAATACCTGGAATAATATGTTTTTACTATGGAGGAGAGACTTACAATTATTAAAATGATAATATTCCCCAAGATTTTATACTTAATACAATCAATAATACTTCCACCTACAAAAATAATTATCAAGAAACTGAACACACTAATGTTAAATTTCTTATGGGCACCTAATAGACCTAGGATTGCATTAAAGAATCATACTAATAGCTGGTCTCAAGGGGGTATTTCTTTTCCAGACTTTAATTTATATACTATCTCTTCTATTGTAAAAGTTATTACTTTATTAATAGATCAGTCATATGTCACAAAATGGAAAGATTATTGGGAGCTAATTAGTATACACTTCATGAAAATCTCCTTAACACATAAAAATATGATTGTAAATAACTCCATGTTATGGTTACTAAAGGAATTTTGTACTTCACCTATTACACCTAAACATATGGTTTGTTACCCATTAAATATTATTATTAGTTATCGTAACTTTATATTCATGCACCCTAAGTATAGGGAATGGAATTTTATTGTATTTCCTATAATGTATACTCAGGGTATGCTTTTGTCATCTACTTCTGAAGGAACTCATTTAGCTATAGATAATGATCTAAAGTACTGGTATCAGTTGATATCTGATAATAAAGTTAAAATCTAGATTTCTTAAAACAAGAATTTGATCTAAGAGAAACTTGCTGGTTAGAGGTTCAGACCTTTAGACAACATCTCATTAATAAAATAGATTTAATGTCTATAACTGTTAAAGAATCTATTCCAACACTGATTGATTACTTGATATTAAATTTACAACATAAAGTTTCTGATAAAGGTAAACTTTCATACATACATAAAGTTATCAGACAAGAAACTTTTACAGTGTAGATTCATACTGGAATTATTTCACTTCTATTAATGGGGACCCACCAAATCAACAAGATAAACAATATATATTGGAATCTGCTTATAGAACTACGTCTTCCATTGTCTGGAGACTTTATACATGGAAATTTTACATAGATCTTTTATACACCTTTGATGATGAATAAAATAAATAATGAAGATAATCTATGTAAGAGATGTAATGTAGAAATTAATGCTGACTGGGCTCATATGTTTTATGACTGTATAAAATTGAAAGAATACTGAAAGTCAATTAATGAATTTTTGCAGGCTCTTTTACAGATAATTTCATTATTTCTAAATCTCTTATATTATTCAACACACCTGTACCTCAAAGTGTTAAAAGGTTAAGCTTCCCTTGTTATGGTCTATTCTAGCAGTGGCTAGGAAAATAATAACTAGAAATTGGATTTCAGATACACCTCCTTCGTTCAATGAATTTAAAAATGTTATGAATATAGTGTGCCATATGGAAATAAACACAATTAGGACTAGAACAAATAGAAAAACATCTTATTTTATTGTATGGGATAATTTACAAAATTTGTTAAAAAATTTTAATTTCAATAGCATGGTATTTTAGTTTAATTAATTGATCTGATTGTAGTGGATGTCTTTGTAAATACTTTAGTTGTTTTGTTGAATATTATAATAATACCTATTTTTAATTACTTGTATAAAATTGTTATGATATTTCTCTTATATGTTAAAACAATAAACCTGTTTTGAAAAAAAAAGAAAAGCAAACAAATCTGCTTACAAATGAGAAATGCATGCTTCCATTATCTTCTAGTGCTCATGTTGATAGCATGCAACACATGGTTTAAAGAAACAGGTCCAAGCACATGGTAGCAACTGTAAGCCCTGCAAACACCTACAGGGAAACCCTGTAACTTCCCAGCAAATTTCAGAGTATGCACAGTCTTAGTGAAGCATAAGAGTAAATCAGCAAACTCAAAGCATGTGCCTATACCCAGATTCATAGTAAACTGTCGTAATTGTGGTGCAAATCATGAGCCCAAAAGAGAAAAGTACTTACATTTTGGTCAACAATGCCACAAATGCAATAAATGGAATAATTTCAAAAGGTTTTGTAAATCAAACAAGGGACATTCTTTTATTAAAAGAGAACATTCAAAGAGACAAATTGATCAGTTAGAAAGCTGTAACTGTACTTTTTATGTTGATGGTGTGTCAGTGCTTAATGAAACAGTTAATGCAGTAGATTTATGGGCAAAGAATGAAGTATTTTGTACTGTTCGGATAAATGGAAGACCCACAGCATTCAAAGTTGACACAGGTTCAAAGTGCAATGTTATGTCAGCAGAAACATTTGCTAGAGTATGTGCTGGTGAGACGTTTGATTTAGCAAAGTTTGCAAAACTTGTTGCTTATGGTGGCAAATAAATTCAAACTGAAGGTTCAGTAGTGCTTTCATGTTACTCTGTTGGGAACGGCTATGATTTACAATTGTATGTGGTCAAAAGGCAATTACAAGTCATTATTAGGCCTGAGAGACGGTTTGAAAATGGGCCGACTTTCATTTAATAAGGAAGTCCACCATCTAAGCTTAAAAGACCACTATTCTAATTTCACCCAGTCTATTTTTTCTACCTTTGCTGATCTCTTCAAAGACAAACTAGACAAACTCCCTGTTGTGTACTCCATGAAGTTAGACTCTGAAGTCAGTCCAATTGTCAGGCCTGCCCAGAAAGTTCCAGTAGCTATGCAGAACAGAGTCAAAGTCGATCTAGAAAAAATGGTGCAGCAAGGTGTAATTTGTCCAGTCGAAGAACCAACTGAATGGATATCTTCTATTGTTGTAGCTCATAAGATAAGCTCAGGTGATATCCAGTATATGTATTGATCCATGAGCTTTGAATAAGGCACTGAAAATACCTCATTGTTCAATGTGTACAGTTGAAGAAGTCACTGCTCTTATGACAAATGCCACTGTTTTTTCTGTCTTAGATGCAGAGTTCATTTTGACAAATTTTGCTTGACAAGAAATCTTCATTACTAACCACTTTCAGTACTCCTTTTGGCAGGTACAAATTTTTGAGAATGCCATTTGGGATAAATTCTGCCAGTAGAGTCTTCAACCGTGCCACGGAACATATTTTTTCTGGCTGTCCATGTGCTATTATAGTATATATTCTATTAGGAGGTAATGATGAAGGTGAGCATGACAAAAACCTCAAGAAAGTTCTGGAAAGAGCACATGAAGTGAATCTTGAGCTGAATCCTCAGAAGTCCAAATTCAGGCTACGAGAAGTTACATATGTTGATCACTTGTTTACCAATTCAGACTTACAACCAGATCTTTCCAAGCAAGTAGCAATTCTCGAGATGCCAGCTGCAGACAACATTCAAGCCCTGCAATGTTTTCTTGGCATGGCTAATTATCTAGGCAAGTTCATTCCAGACTTGAACCAACTTTCAGCACCACTTAAAGAGCTGACATGCAAAGATGTACCCTGGTCATGGTTAGAACAACACCAAAGAGCATTTGATGTCCTGAAACAGAAATTTGCCAGTCCACCAACTCTCCGATACTATGATGTTCACAAACTAGTTACTCTTTCTTGTGATGCTTCAAAATTTGGTCATGGTGCAGTCATTCTTCAAGAGGGTAGATCAGTAGCCTATGCGTCCAGAACTCATACCTAAACTGAAATGCACTATGCGCAGATAGAGTTCTTGGCAATTGTGTTTGCATGTTCAAAGTTCCATGGTTATATTTGTAATAGACTTATCCAGACTGAAACAGATCACCAATTTCTAGTTATTATTTTGAGAAAGCCTATGCATACTGCTCCAGCCAGACTGTAACACATGATGCTCAAATTACAAAAGTATAATTTGTTTTGTCTGCACAAAAGAAAAGCTTCTTTATCTTGCTGATACTTTATCCAGATCACCCTGAAATACCACTGAACAACATGAAAATGAGAAACTTGATTTAGAACTCATGAAAGTGAGAAATTTGTCTTCCACATGTATTGATGAGTTTAGAAGTCGTACGGCTTCAGATCCAGTTCTTCAGAAGCTCAACCACTTTATCAGTCGAGGATGGCCTTCAAAGCAATCTTGCTTACCAGTAGAAATGCAACCATATTTTCCTTACAGAGATGAGATCTTGTCAGACAATTGTATCATCATGAAAGGTCCAAAAGTGATTGCTCCAAAGTCCTTACAACAGGGAGTACTTTACCATTTTGCATCGTGGCCACCTAGGAACTGATTCTACCAAAAGAAGGGCAAGAGACCTAGTATTTTGGCCTTCTATGTCACAGGATATTGAAAGAGTACATTCATTGTATTCTGTATGTAATAGTACTAAGCCACATCAACAAAAAGAACCACTTCAGCTAAACCCGATTTTGAACTAATTTGGTCGACAGTGGTTAGACATTTTCGAGTGGAATGATCAACATTACTTGGTTTTGGTATACTCTTATTCAAATTGGTCACCGATTTACCTACTTCCCAATCTAGCATCCAGTACTGTCATTACTAAGATTAAGCATCATTTTTTCAGTTCGTGGTGGTCCGCACAAAGTTACTTCCGACAATGGTACACAGTTTACAAGCCAGCAGTTCAAATGATTTGCTGAAGACCAAGACTTTACTAATGTTAGGAGTAGCCTTGAGTACCCACAGTCAAATGGTTTGGCAGAATGTGCAGTTCAAAGTGCGAAAGTTGCTAGAGAAGTCGAAATGAAACAATAGTGATGTTTTCTTGAATCTCAGAAATGTTCCTAGTGATTAACATCTTGGTTCACCTGCACAGAGACATCTGTTGAGACAAACCAGAACCAGACTACCTATTAATAGTTCATTATTGGTTCTATGTGTCATGAACGACAGATCAGTGAAAGCCAATCTGTTAAAGAAGCACTTATCCCAGAAGTCCTGTTATGATAAGACCAGCAAACTGCTCATTCCATTGCGAGAAGAGGAGAAAGTGAGGATGCAGGCGTCCAAAGGTTTTGATCAGACTGGTGTCATGGAGTACATGTCCAGAGCCAAGATCGTACATTGTGGAATCACAGGGAGGAGAATTTAGGAGGAATCGGAAACATTTGATGGTGGTGTCCGAGCCTGTATTGCAGTATCATAGCTGCGAGAGAGACTCTTGTATCGAAGAGTGAGTTATCCAACATTTCACTTCCAGAGGACGTATCAGTAAATATTCTTGTTACTGAGAAGAATCCTGAAACTCTTGTAACTGTTTGTTTGTTCACCAATGACTGTCCCTGTTGCAAAACCCAATTCTGATTGTTATATCACTAGATCAGTTCGCATTTCCAGACCATGTTCCAGATGCATGGCAACTTGGACATAAGGACATGAATGTTTATTTTTTATTGTCTATGCCATTGCATGTTTCTTTTCAAATGTCATTATATTGTGGGCAATTTATTTAAGATGGAGGATGTAGCTCAGTATGTGTGTACACCTTTAAGAAACTTTCTGGGGCTTGCACAAGTATATAAATACTGAGCATGTGCAAGCCTGACTGCCATTTTGTGGTAAGCTGTTGATGTAAGCATGCCTGTCTGTGTAGTCTGTCAGTTAATCAGTTTCTTTATACTTTGTACTGCTGCTATCCATCCTGATGTGTTTCTGTGTAATAAAGCATGTAAACGAACTACCCCACCTGTTCATCTTTAATGGGAAACAAAACAAGTGACAGTCTTTTTCAGTCAAACATTACATAGCTCATTTAAGTCCTGACGCCTATTAAACCTCATTCCTCCCTTGTATGTATTGATCCCACAATTCCCATTTTTTCCTATGTAGCTTGCTCCTTCTCTTTTCTAAAGCTCTCAATTCCAGTTGTTTTTATCTCTGTGACTATATTCACTACTTCTAGTATAGTTGGTTTAGATTTTGATTTTGATTTTCTAGTAATTACTTTTTTGGCAGCCACCATTATTAGACACAGCAAGGCCTTACCATGCCTAGGCAATTCCGATTCTATATCCTAGCTCAACAAAAATTATCTCCGTTGTCAATCCGCCCACCCAGCATCTCTGACAGTGCATCCCTAACTTCGCCCAGAATGATACTGCAATACAAGGACAAAATGATTGACTTCAACAATTGGCTAAACTTCTGGTGTCATTCAAAGGGGATCCAGTATTTGTCTGCCTGGGACGACATGGTTGACAGGCCACGATGCTTTGCCAGAGATGGCCTACACCTGTCACCCCTATGATTCCATATACTGGCTAAGGTTCTTGCCTCCCCTATAGTGCCTTTTTTAGGCAAAGCTCAAAAAACAAAACCACCACCGTAACTGATAATGCTAGCAAAAACTGAGGGCAATGCTACTCAACGCTAGAAGTCTAAACCTCAAAATGCACTCACTCGAGGCATTCATTAAAATGGAGAATATTGATATCTGTGCAGTGAGTGAAACCTAGTTTAAGGCTCCAGAGAGCACCCCTGCATTACCAGTTTATAACTCATACCATACCTTTCGGCCATCAAACCAGGACTGGAACACTAAGGGCGGAGGTGTGTCCATATTCAATAAGGACAACCACACCTCCAGGCTAGTTGCCCAACATAATTCATCCGAAATTATCCAAGTGCAACTAACTCTGGGTAAAACTGCAATCCATATTGTAGCTTGCTACAGATCCCCCACCATGCTCCAGGATTCCCGCTCCTCTTTTCTTGATATAATAGAGAATACGAGGGTCCAACCTAACACCCTTATACTGGGAGATTTCAACTACCCCACCATTAACTGGGAAAACTACTCTCGTACCCACTCCTTTCCTCAACGCTTCCTAGAATTCATAAACTCCAATGCCCTGTATCAACTTGTCTACACCCCTACCAGGGGCAATAATATCCTAAACCTAGTAATTGCCAACATGTGACAGGTGCTCCACACCTGAAGTCAACTCCTCGTTGGTCAGATCCGACCATAAACTAATCACTCTATATATCCACATCCTGCCCCCACCCCGCACTAAGGAAACCACAGTAAAAAACTACTCCAAAGCCAACTTCGTGCTTCTTAAGACAGAAGTGGCCAATTTTACAACACCCATGCAGATGGACAATACAGTTACCACTGCCAAATCTTATACAGACGCACTCTATAAGCACCTACACGGTGCATGGATCTTGCTATCCCTAAAAGAACCAAGATGCAGTCATCTAATCTGGAGGTACCCTGCTATTAACAAACTCTACAACAGAAGGAAGAAACTGTTGCAAAAGAGAACGAAATCCCACGAGTGGAAGAGCTCTCTGGTCAGCCTCAGCAAGAAGCTGAGATCCCTTATAAAATCCTCCAAAGTGAACTATGAAAACAAGATTTCCACTGACTCTAAGAACAACCACAAAGCATTCTACAGCTGTGTCAAGAATCTCAATGGCAACACCCAGATCTGCTCTGAGTTACAGCAGAAAATTCACAGAATCAACTGATATCTCCAACATCCTGGCTGATAGGTTCAGTCCCAACTTTACCCCCCACCCCATCACCTCCTGAAGGGCCCGTATCCATACCGGAAGAATGCAGTGTCCCTGCAATCATAACTGAACAGGTGAAAACTGTGCTATCAAAAGCCAAGAACCCCATCATGTTCAATCATAGCCTCTTGACAGGCTTTTTGTACCCACTGAATGGCACATGGCATCAGTTATGCCACTCCACAAAGGGGGGGCCACCATGGCCCAATTTAACTGTCACCCTGTTAGCCTGACGAGTCTGGTCTGCAAGGCCATGGAGCATATTATCATGAACTCATAAACAAGAATATTGGTGACCTCCAAACTCTGGACCCCACCCAGTTCTGATTTGTGAAGGGCAGATCATGTCTCCTGAGCCTGATGGACGACTTTGAAACAGTCACCAGAGCTGTGGACAAGGGTAAAGCAGTCCACACAGCCTATCTCAACCTCACCAAGGCTTTTGACACTATCTCCCATTCTGGTATCATAGATAAACATACTAAGCTGGGTATAAATCTATACATCACAAGATGGGTCACCAACTGGCTCACAGACAGCACCCAACACTGTAAAAATTGTGGACTTCAAGTCTGACACCAAACCTGTGACAAGTGGTGTACCACAGGGTTCAGTCTTGGGTCCCTTCCTGTTTGGGATCTACTTCTCTGAAATACAGGCCAACACAGAGGGCCTCTGGCTGACAGAGTTCACAGATGACTGCAGATTGGGTCCCATAGTCGAGTCCCCAAACGACGTGGACATCTTGTAAAAGGGCTTTACTGAGACTGATGCCTGGTGTCAGAGCCATGGCCTCAAGCTCAGTGCCAAAAAATGCATTGTCATTCACTTTGGTAAAAACATTGTTCCCATAGACTACCACATAGGTAGCAGCCCGCTTAATGCCGAAGGTGTGAAAAGAGACCTTGGGACTCTAGTGGACAGTAGCCTCTCCTTTGATAATCACATCACCACAGTAGTCAGGAAATCCTTCTACGTGGCACACCTCATCATGAAAGGGTTCTCATCCAGGAAAAATGAAGTCATTGTCCCGCTCTACTCGGCACTTATCAGACCCATTGTGGAGTACAGTGCCCCATTTGGAATGTACCTTACAAGGCATCTGCAGCAGCTGGAAGGGCCACAAGAAATACCTCATAAAGAGGATTATGGGACTCAAACAGTTACCCTATGCTGACCGCCTCAAAAAACTCCGGCTTTACTCCGTAGCATATCACCTACTCTGAGGTAATCTCTGCCTAACATATAAAGCTATGTCAAACTCTGAGCTGCTGGTCATGCTACACCTAAAGAAATCCCAATCCCTCAGAGCCACATGCTCTAGAGACCTAAATCTCATCACCACAATTAACAGAACATGCTGGAGGGATAGGTTCCTGTCCCAGAGACTTCCCATACTCTGGAACAAGCTACCTATCTATGTCAAGCAGAGTTTGTCACTAAAACTCTTCAAAAAATCTCGATGAGTGGATGGGTAATAGGAAATTCACCCCAGGAATCACTTTGGTGGCCCTGCTAGACAGGGGTGCAGGTAAATAGCATCCATGGGTGGAAAAGCCAGGGAACCATGTTGGCTAGTCTTACATAGGCCCTAGAGCCGATAGCCTAGTACCTACCTATGAATCCTTA
Organism: Protopterus annectens; assembly: GCF_019279795.1. Taxonomy (NCBI): domain Eukaryota; kingdom Metazoa; phylum Chordata; order Ceratodontiformes; family Protopteridae; genus Protopterus; species Protopterus annectens. The sequence goes on from NC_056738.1 coordinate 505,746,984, forward strand.
AAGTCCACCAGTTCATCACATTCCCAGAAAATATCTTCCCAGTTACCTCTTTCTTCCCTGTCACACGTCAAACATTTGCTGTCTGCCTAAGGAAAAATTCTCTGGAGTCTACTTGGGGTATAGAAATATCTATGCAAACATATCTAGGCAAAAATTCTAAATCATCTAGATTTTGTTGCATATTTGGGAGACGTACATATATCCTGCGATTGTTTCTTTGTGACTTACTTATCCAGTTTCTCTTTCCAGTCCCTCTTTCCAGTCCTTGCTAACCTTCACTGATTCTTAGTTACCATCATCTACTAATTATTCCTTTTTTAATGGCAGTGTCTGTTCTAGATTCTACTAAAAACTCTACTAGTGCTAGTCTTTCATTTAGAACTCGCCTATTTCTTTCTGTTTGCCTATACTTCAATATCAATCCCTGATAAGGAAGCCAGTCTCTAACCTGCAGTCCAAATAAATTCTTGGTGCCTTCCCATTCTATCTTCTTTCCCTCTCTAGTTATTTGCTCCCAATACATTGGTTCCTTTGCCAGTTTTCTCCAATAAATTCCAGCCCCCTCTTGCCTGTTCTCTATATCCTTAATTGCAGTCAACCCTATTGGCAGAATTTCCTTTCTCCATTCCCATGGCTTAGTTAACTACTTTCTGCTACTTTGTGGGTGTAATATAATCTGTATGATTATTGTTATTCTCCTTAAAGGCCTGATTCCAGAATCCCAGTTTCTACTTGTACTATGTACAGAAGTCTTAACTGTATAGCTGTGAAATACCCCTTCAAATTGGGCAAACCCAATATGCCCTGTTTGCTTGAAGAATCAGCTTTTATCCCACTTTGACTCTTGGTGTCTTCCCTTCCCAGACAGTCCTTCTGCTCTTTAATACTATCCACAACTTCTCCTCTGGTTGATAAAATATATGCCTGACTTGTGTAAAAGACTAAAGGAACTAAAAACATTTTAACTGCTTGTATCTTATTATCCATATCCCTATAACAAAGCTTCCTTTTTCTCAGTTTTTGTATTATATTTTGTTTAGTCTCTTACTACATATCCTTAGCTGCCACACCAGAATCATTTCTAATCCATACTCTTACTTCATTTTATCATGTTCCCATAAGTATGGATATTACTGAACCAATTCCTGTGGGTACATAATTTACCTATATTGTTTTAGCTTCATTAATTTTGTATCCCAATTCCAAAAAGAACTGAAACTGTCTCAAAATGTTCCAAAACACAGCATGTGCTGGAGTCCCTTGATCTTCTTTGTTAGAAACCTCTGAGGTCTGTCCACTTGCTGCAGGTGCTTTGTACAGTACATTTCAAATGGGGTGTTCTACTCCATTATGGGCAGGATTAGTGCCGAGTATAGAGGGGGTCATAACCCCTTTTGCTCTTAAGGCAATGCCTTTACTAATCAAGTGTGCTACGCAAAATATCTTCCTTACCACAGAAGATGCATGATGGTCGAAGTTAAGGTCGCGGTCACATTGTGACCCCCAAGTCCCTTACCACTCCGTGGGTACTTAGAGTATTGTTATTGTTTTCATAGTGTGAAGGGACATTGTGCCTAAGGGAATGACTATGGATTTCTTTGTATTCAGTTTGAAACAGTGACTAAGGCACCAGTCTTTGGTCTGGGTAAGACCCTCGTGGGGTATACTGACATCATTTGGAGATTCAGTAATTCCACCCAGTTTGCAGTCATCTGCAAACTTGGTCAGCCACAACCCCTTCGTTTTGACGTGAACTTCTGAGAAGTATATACCAAACAATAGGGGGCCCGGCACTGACCCCTGTGGCACCCCGCTGGTAACAGGTCTGCTGGTTGATGTGGAGTCGCTCACTTTGATAGTGTGTGTGTGTGTGTGTGTGTGTGTATCCAGTTTGAGCCAGTAAATGAAGTGGTTTACATTCAGTTTACTAAGGATCATGCCTGAGTGTGGGATTGCGTCGAAAGCCTTTGCCAAGTCGAGGTATGCACATATTTTCCCTTATTAATGGCCCTGGTCACATTTTCAAAAAAATCCACCAGATTTAACATGCAAGATCTGCCCTAAATGAAGCAAAATTAGATAGGATCCAGGGTTTGGAGGTGGCCTATGTCTTTATTTATGAGGTCCATAATGATACGTTCCATGGCTTTACAGATGAGGCTGGTCAGGCTTATTTGATCTGCAATTCCCTGGGATTCTTGCTAGGCCACCTTTGTGGAGGGGAATAACTGTTGCTGTTCTCCATTCCACAAGAACAAAGCCTGTGGTTAGACTATGATTGAAAAGGTGATGTTAGTTCATGTTTTAGCCTGTTTGATCCCATAGAGGTTGTGTTTTTCTGCCTTGAACAAGGCTTTGATGATCTGTTCTTCAGATATGTAGGGTGGAGGGAAAGTTTGGGTCAAGGTTTGTGATAGATTTGGAGGGGGATATCTCTGTGGGGTCAGTTTGTGTGATACTGTTGATCACTAGTTATGCGCATGCTTGGATCCTACCTTTTAGGCTACGTACGTATCTGTAAAAGGCTTTATGGTTATCCTTGGCTGTGCTAGCTAAGTTTTTCTCAAAGAGGCCCTTAGAGGATTTGACAAGTTGTCTTGTTTGCCTGTTGAGGCTGAGGAGTGTGTTTTTCCATTGTTGGAGTCTCACTTTTGTTTTCATGGACAGCAACTTTTTGTGTTTATTGTAAAGTTTGTTGATGCTGGATGTCTTCCATGATGGGCTTTAGCTTTGATTCTTTTGGTACAGCCGAGTCAAAGTGACTGTACAGGGCTTTAGTGCAAGCTTCTGTGCAGTTACCATTTCCAGCTGGGGCTTGGAATGCATTTATACCTTCACCTAGGAGGGTATATTTTGCCTTGGTGAAGTTTTTTTGGTCTGATTTCACCCTTTGTGAGTTCTGATAGTGTCAGCTTGAAGGTGACTGATTTTTGGTCATATTTAACTAATGATGGTTCAACAGTTGCTGCAGTGCATCTGTTTGACATGTTAGTGAGGACAAGATCTAGTATGTTTGTTCCTGTTGTCAGGGTATGAACAGTTTGTTCCAGGGCATTTGAGTTAAAGTCAAGGAACTTTTGTGCTAGCAGGTTAGGGCTAGTGTAGGTTTCCTGGTTGATGATGGGATAATTGAAATCCCCCATAACCAGAGTGTTCGGTAATATTTGGATTGTCTCATGTTCGGTCAAGTAGGCTTCATCAGCGTCATGACCAATGGAGGGGATCTGTAACTGGCTTTGACTTGAATTGGGAGTCTATTCCCCACCGTAACCTGAACTTGGAGTACCTCCATGGAGTTGTCCAGTCTAACTAAACGGGAGGTGAAGTTATCTCTAATATAGATAGCTCCTTTGGTTCTCACACCTTCATTTTGTGGTCTGAAGGTGTTGAAGGCATTGTAGCTTTGCAAGGGTGGGGCTCTCTCTGAGCTCTTCAACCAGGTGTCTCTGACTGCACAGACATTTAGATCTTCCAGTGATAGAAGTGCTTCCAGGGTATGCAGTTGTTGGTTTAAGCTCCTAGAGTTTAGCAGCATGACCCTTATTTTGTTATGATTGGTAAATTTTACATCAGTAAGGTTGTTTTGAGACCTTTCCTAAAAAATAGGCACTGTAGAGAAGGCAAGAACCTTTGCCAGCAGCCAAAAGCCTAGAGGTGCCAGGTGCAAACTGTGTCTGGCAAAGCAACAAGGTCTGTCAACCATGGCTTCCCAGGCTGACAGGAACTGGATTCCCTTTGAATGACACCAAAAACTAAACCAATTATTGAAACCAATCATTTTTTTTAATACTGTGGTATCCTTCTAGGTGAGAGTAATATGCTGCTCAAGGCTAGGGACATACCTGCCTGGGACATGTACTTAGAGAGCTCAGTCATGTCTCTTCATATAGTCCAGAGAGGTACGTTTCAGGTCATTCACTCCAGCATGAACTATGACAGAGTCATAATGGTACTTGTTGCTGAGAGATCTGAGTGTATGCCTGACATATCCTGGTACTGGACAGGCAGCTGATGACTTTCTCCTTGTCCAGCCTGGTGAGTGGGACATCCATGTGCCTCACTGTGGAATCTCCATTCACCAGAAATGTCTTTTTTGAGTGTTACGCCTTACGGGCTTGGTAGGTGGGACGTTGGTGCTGCTGTGTGTTATGGCTGCTGTGGGGACTGTGTTAGTTGTGTAGCAGTCTTGACTTTTGGAGGTCTCTAGTGTCTTGGTAGTTTTTTTGAGAGAACCTAAATGTATGTTAATTTTTGTGTTTTATGCATATTATGTCTGTGAGTAATGGTACTATGTGCATGTGTAGTGGTGGGTGGATTGACAACCTTTTTCGTGTTGCTGTTTGGATTGTGAGAGTATGGAATCAAAACTCTTGGTGTAGGTACATCTCTCACACTCTGTACTAGAGTGAGCTGTTTGTAGAGGGTTGTCTGTGTACATGAGGTAATTGCTACACTGCCTCAACAGACCCAAGTCAACAATGTTGGCAGGAGAAACGAGAGTGGTCCAACTGTGCATAATGCTAGGATGAAGAGTGTTGTCTCTGGGAGGGGAGGGCTTTTCAAGATTGATGGAGGGAGGAGCTCAGTGGATGGATATTTCTGCCTGGGTTTTTTTTTGTTGTTGTTGGTAATTTGATGGGTTTCAGCTCAGTAGCAGTATTACTTTGACTGGGAACGTAATAAAAATGAGGGCTACACTAATGTGCTACAGCAGCAACTATGGTAAAAACTGTTGAATTATTCTGTCCAGATATGGTGCACAGTTGAGCGGCAGTGTGTGGTGCTGCTCAGCGCACAAGCAAACAGAAACCTGCTCAAATGCAGTGCTTAAATGCCATCAGCTAAAAACTTGAAACAAAAACTTTAAAAAGGTGCAAAAGGACCAACAAGGATGCTTATTTCTAACTGTAGACCAACCAACATTCAACAGACAGGTTCCAATCAGCACAATCCTCTCACTGGAGTATAGAAAGGCCCCTTCCAATTCAAGATGGGTGGAAAATGTGCTCAGAAGAAACAGCCACTACAAACAGAACCAGATGCAGCAAACCTGTGTCTGGACTATGCTACAGCTTACTAGCTACCCTAGTTTCAGGGGAAACCACTAGAGAATGTTTAACACAGCAGAAGCATAGCAGCGAGACACTAAAAAGTGTTTAAAATAGCAAAAACTAAGCAAGGAGTCTCTAAAGAATGTTTTAAATGGCTAACAAATCAGATAAACAGAATCAGGTTAAACTTAACTATATTCCTGTTGTGCAAGATATTACTTGGCTCCGACATAAACATATTTCCTCTATTTAAATATCGCTAGCATGAGTGGCAGGATTTTACTCAGGGTCTGTTTAATGCTTTAATGGCCTTGAAGCCTCCTAAAGGGGTGTCTGTCCCTGCCCCCCACTCTTCCACTCCTGTTACAAGGCCTAAGGAATTGGATTCCTTATATGAGGATTTGGATTCTGGAAAAGAATCCCTAGCTTACTGTACGTAGACTCTTTCCCCTATGGACTAGGGTTCAGAGGAAGAAGATTCCTTGAGTATAGACTCCCCCTTGGTAGAGTTGCCCTTTGGGGATACTATTGCCTGATAATGGAATATTTTTAATGGGATTGTTCCCAGGTCTCTGATATTCAGAAAAGGTACTAGGAGCTTCTACAAATGAAGTCCCCCAAACTATCAGCTGTCCCTTCTGTTTTGGCTGCCCTTCTGACTGTGTGGCCCCTGACTTTCAACTCCCTGCACCAAAGAAACCTAATAGGTTCCATAAGGTGACTTGAGAATGGCAGGTTTTTGCTTGTGTCCTTCTGCTAATCCTTCAGTGGCATCAGTTTCCTGTGACAAACCCTGTAAGTTGTTGCCAGCTACCAAGCTCCTTCCTTCTGAAAAGGGTCATCAAGCCATGGAAATGTTGGGCAAGAAAGTTTATACTGCTGTCGCCTTGTCTTTTAGGGCCATTAATTACCAGACTCATATGATGACATATGTTTTGGCCTTCCTTTCCCAGGTATCTAAGGCAGTGTCTGACCTTCCTGATTCTGATGGGAAGGTTTTTGCTCTTTCCCTGCTGGAGTCCACTTCTCAGGTTGCCCATCACTCAATAAAGTGAAGGTATGATGCAGCTGATGCCGCTTCCAGGGCTGTTTATCTGGTTCAGTGATGAGGTGTTATTCTTGGCTACATCTTTAGGCTTTGCCTGATGATATTAAGGCCAAGCTTTTGTATGCCCCTGTGGATGACAAAAATCTTTTTGAGACTGCTGCTGTTGACTTAAAGTTCTTCCAGGATAAGGGTAAGGCCTTGTTGGAACTTAAACATATTTTTTGTCTCCCCTTCCCTAAGTTCCAGAGGATTTATCCTTCTAAGTATGCCTTTGTTCGTAGATAGACTCACCCTCCTCCTAAAGGGTAAGAAAGGTTCTAGGTGTTTTCATCCTGTTAAGTCTACTCAGACTCCTTCCCAGAAACCTTCTTTTAAGGGCAAGCCTGCTTCTGTTTGACATTTGGCCATCCTTTCCCCTCGGCCAGATCCCGAACAGGATATTTCTTGGTTTGGAGATATTTTCTCCCCTTTACAGACTTTCCTGAACCACCTCAAGGACAGCATCCTCATTTTCCAGGGGCTCTGCAGTCCATTTTGGATCAAAGTACCATTCAGCTCGTTCCAGCCACTCAGGTGGTGAAGGGATTTTACTTCAGAATGTTTTTGGTTCCTTGTAAGAGGGATACATAGAGACCAATTCTGGATCTTTACTTGTTTTCATCTCTCTTCTTCCCCAGGCCTTTCTAGTTACTGTAGGTCTCTATGATGCATGCCTTCACATCCCCATTCACTTTCTGTTAAGGACATTTTTATGTTTCTGTTTCTTCCTTCCATTTTGAGTTCTCCACTTTACCCTTTGGCCTTTCTACTACCAGAAAGAATATTCACCAAATGCCTCACTCCTGTCATTGCTTTTTACAGGCTTCGAGAGGGAGATTTTTTTTCCCTTCCTAGACTACCTACTCATTCAAGCTGCTTCTCCCAGCAGTCTCTAATAGGACCTCCAGTTTACCGTTTCTCTTAACAGTCTGGAGTTCACCATAAACCTCCAGAAATGAACCCTGAAGCTTTCCCAGGGTCATGTTCTCCTCTGATGCAGGCTGCAGACTGTTCTCATGCTGGCATCTCTCCGTGCCCTCTAGGTTTTGTCCTTGATGTTTTTCCAGTCTGTTCTTAATCTGTCACCGCTAGGAAATTTCTCATGGTTTTAGGATTTATGGCAGCCACCATTCCCATGTTCCTTCTCACCTGACTGCATATGAGGAAATTTCCGTGGCACCTCAAATCAGTGTGGCTCCAACATTGCCACCCTCTGGTCATTCACAGATCCCTCAGACCTATGGTGGGCGAGATTCTTGTGCCCCCTTAACCATCCAAGGTTTCTGGCCTCCTTATCAGAAACAGACCATTTCAGCATAAGAGGTGAGAGCTGTTATTGGCTCTGCAAGCTTTTCACTCCTTTTTCATCCTAGGCCTCTCAGTCACAGATAATACCACAGTCATGTGGCTTGTCAACAAGCAAGGGGACTTGCTTGTTGACAAGCAAGGGGACTTGAGGTCCTATAACCTTTTCAGATGGGCTCTTGAAGTCTGAGATCTAGATGTACAGTATCAAGTGACTCTTCAGATGGTTTACATTCCTCCAGAGCACAATGTTATGGCAAACTGTCTGAGCAGATCTGGAACACATACTCATCAATGGATGGTTCACAGAGATGTGTTCCTGGATGTTGTCTGTCAGTGGGGTATTCCATAGGGTTGATCTTTTTGCCCCCACTTTCTCTGTTGTGTTCTGGAGTCCCAAGTTCTGTGATTTGGTGGACGCTCTCCCTTTTCCTTGGAAGGAAATGCTGTATGCCCCTCCCTTCTCTGTTACCATGAGTTCTGCACAAGATCAGGCAGGACTGTTGCCAAAATCTTGCTAGTGACTCTCTTTTTGCCCAGACAACATTGATTCCTGCTTCTTTCTCACTTAACCAGGGGCAGTTACCCGAAGTTTCCTCACCAGGTAGGTCTTCTCATGCAAGAGAAGTATCTGTTATCCATCCTTACCTGGCCACTCTTCAAGTAACACTGTAGGTGATATAGTTTTGATCCATCTTAGGCACCTCTTTGCTGAGGACACGCCCAGAGTTCTGTAGGTCAGGAAACCCACTATAAGAAAATTGTACGTGTCCAATTGAAAAGATTTTCTATTTGGTGCTTCTCATGCCATCAGGATCCTCTGTCTAGAGAGGTTCCGCTGGTTCTCTCTTATTTGTGTGATCTACTCCATGCTGGGTTGGCATATTCTTTGATTAATCTCACTTGTCAGCAATTTCTGCTTGTCTGCCCTTGAATATTCCTCTGGCCTCTAGTTTTAAGTTTTCTTAAAAGGCGTCCTTCATATCAGGCCCTCACTTTTGTAGTTGAAAAACTGACCCCGGCTCCTTTTGAACTTGCTTCTTTACAATATTGATTCCTGCTTTCTGAAGAAGTCGTGTGAAACGAAAACGTATTTTTTTATGTATTTGCATTAAAGTGTGACCTCTTTGTGGACTATTAAAAGTTTTGGATATATCCAGGAGCCGAGCCTTATTTCCTTCAAGTGTATGCTGTTTGGTTTGGCTTGTTTTTACACTTGATTCCAGAGTTTTTTTTCGTGTTTGCTTCTTTACAACATTGTACTTGAAGGACTACTGCTCTTTTGGCTGTTACTTCTGCCAAGAGAGTGTCTGAACTTCAGTCTCTCATGGCTATTCTTCCTTTTTTGGTCTTTTCTTAGAAACAGGGTGTCTTTTGATACTAATCCTTCTTTTATGCCCAAGGTGGTCAGTGAGTTGTCCCTTAAATAGTGTATTCATCTTCCTTCCTTTTTTATTATCCACAATCTGCTAGTGAGAAGGGTCTTCACACCTTGGATTTGCATACACAGTTCAGGTATTGTTTGGATAATAAAACTGAAGTTGTTCACAACTCTGAGCAGCTTTTTGTTTCTTTTCATCCTAGGACTTTGGGTTTACCTGTTACTAAGCAAACCACCTCCTCTTGGATTTCTAAAGCAATTTCTTTTTGTTATTCTTTTCGTGGTGAATGCCCCTCTTCAGTGAAGGCACATCCTTCTAGGGAGGTTGCCTTCTCTGGTGCCTTTTTCAAGGGTTTGGATACCAACTCATCTTTGAGTCTGCTACTTGGTTCTCTGATTATATGTTTACTAAACATTACAAGTTGGATGTCATTTTCAGGGCCATGGCAAGCTTTCAAAGGCTATCCTGCATGGGTTTGTAAAGGGCTGTTCTGTGCCTTCTTCCTCCCAGGCTTCCTTTTAGCTCTTGTACTCTCCCTTATGTAAAGAATACTGCAACAGTGATCTGGTAGGACATAGTACAGTTGTATAAAATCGTACCATAACAGTAGATGTCCTCCACTTCACTGTTGCAGTATTCAGTCCCTCCTTCCTTCTCCCTTTGTTCCAGCTCTTGCCCCGAATTTTGTTGCCCTCCTGGCCGACGGGGTCCTTATTCCTTTTCTTCTGCCTTTTTTCCTTCTGTATGTACACATTCTGTTTTGTCCCTGAGGGTATTCTGTTTCTCCTGCAACTTTTCTGTTCTGAGGGTTTGCATCCATATGTCACCTTTATGCCCTATGCCTTGCAAGAAGAATATCTGTGTGGCATACGACACCTGTAAGATGTAAAGGTTTTGGTATACTGGCTGGATGTTGGGCTATGCTTGGCAGGAGATCCCTTGTGTAAAGAATATGGCAACATTTAAGAAAAGGACATCTACCATTGTGGTAAGATTTTATACAACCGTACTTTCTGTATAAAGCCACAGGAATACAAACCTCAATCCAGTGATATTGTGGAGGATGGTATTGTCTGCAAAAGGGCAAAGTACTTCTTCCTCTTTCTTAGTCTGAGATGGAATATTTGGGAGAAACTTAAATTCCATCAGAAAGACTATGGACATTTCTGTGTGATTCTGGGCTATTGAGGCAACACAAACATTAATAAACTGTCAATGAAAGGAACATGCTTATTATTTTTTAACAATACTAACAACTGTAGTAATAAATGGAGCAAATCTTGAATGACATTTACCATCTTTTTGTTCCTTTTCCATGTTATGATACAGTTCAAGGCTATGTGGTATATATTATATTTGTCCTGATTATGTGCTTATTGTAATGAAGCCCATATATAGTCAATTTGTGACATCCTATGGCCAATGTCACTTTCTACTTTCTCTTACCATCAGGAGTATGAGGACAATCTTTGTGATCTAAGGAACTGATAATACCGGCTGTTTAAGATGAGCAGTCTTCCCAAAACAGAAAATTAGTGGACTTGGACTTCCTGTGCATAGTAGTTTTGAAAGTTCATTGCACAGCCTAAAATTTAACATCTAAATATGCAATTTCTTTTTAATTCCCATTATGAGTAAAAGAAATGCTAAAGTATTTAAGCTGAAGCCTTGGGGAAAAAGTTATAAAAACTTCTGTTGGTCCTTGACAGCTATAAAACAAATTGCCCATATACCTGCAGTGTCATGTTGTCATGATGGTGCTCATTTTTATTATGTAGCCTTCTTTCATCAGACCCATGGAAATATTGGCATAGTTGGGGCCAATTTCGAAACCCCATAACTGTACCCTCAACAATAACATTTTCTCCATTAAAGGAAAATAAATTACTTTTTCTATTGATATATTTTATCTCAATGTATATTTAGTTAGGATTTTATTTACTTGCATGTGAAGACAAGAGCTGAAATGTTGGTTCATTTTATGTTTGAAAGATAATTAAGGTTGTGTTTTATTTTTAATATATTTCCTTTTTGCATTTTAATATAAAAATTAGTATAAACATTGACCAGTGTATAACTACCGGAAGTCAGAAAATAATACTGTACTTGGGCTTCTAAAAGTCTATGTATGCTTAATCTGTAGTACCTTTCCAAAATAATGCCCTAGTTATGCAGTCAGAGTTTTATTAAATTTGTCTGACATGATCTTTTTTTCTACTGCTTTGCTGTGGAATAATGGCCTTGCTGACATCCAGATATTCTGAAATTATTTCCTTTAGTAGCAATTATTTGATTTTTTTTTCATACAGCAAAGGTCAAACTTGACAGGTTGATGTTTTTAGTCTCTTTCATTCTCCCATTGTTATGAAGTAGTTTCATGTTTGCCGTTTTTGAGTTTTCAGGAATTTCATACTTGTCTCATTTATTAAAAATTGTGGTGGCTATGGTATTTGTTACCACCACCATTTTTTCTGGAAGTCTTCATTCAGTCATATCTGACCTTTGTTGCCTTGTGTGACTTTATTTTTGGAGATTTTTTTTTTCCCTTTTGTATGCAAATGGACGGGGACCATTCCCCTTATCCTAGGCTCTTCAAATGGTTGGATTTATTCAACCAGTGGTATTCATTTAGCAGAACTGCTATTTTTGCTTTTCTTTTCAGGATCCCAAACCTACAATATTTTGAACAGTACACATCTATAGTCTGTCAACTGGAAGCCCTTTAATAAGTAGAAAAATAATGGTCTTTTGGATAATGCAAGACTAATTTTGAATAAGTAACTTTATTTCTAAAAACAACCTTGGCTGTATTCTAAACCTATGCTTTTAAAAAACATGCATGGGTATTAATAATAATGCCTTCAACCAAAATCTTGTAAAACCAAGCTAGAAGCAGTCTCTGAGGCTAAGAAATTATTTTCTGAAGGCTGTTAAATTATTTTGCTGATCTGTTGATCTTTAGCCAAATCTACCTAAATAAATATAGCAATGGAAATCAGAAGTCTGTATGGTTTAATGCTAGGTAAATCTTTGCACATTATTCAAATTTTTTCTAGTATTCTGCATTTGCGTATAAAAAGATTTTGTATGCCTACCCAAACTCATCATGCAGCTCTTCCATACAGAGATGACATTCCCTGGGAGCTTAACTTGTTTTATTGATTTGTGGCATGTCAGAAAAAAATCCTCTAAATGCAGAGAATCATTTGCAATTGCCATGTTATTCTGAAGACTTGTTTGAAAACGGGTGTGCCGTGATGGTTCACTGGCTAGTTCGAAAAAAGTACGCATTTCCTTAATACAATTTATCATTTTAGCATGTTTTTGGCTAAGTATGTGTCTTGGATAATTGTAAAGAAACTATACTTCCTAGTTTTGAGAAGTGGAAGTGGTGGACAACTTTTAAACAGACATTTAGATGTAAATAGATATTTACTTAATATTGTAAAATATAGATATTTATAATCACCAGACATTTTCTTCATCAGTCTGTTTTTCTTGCCCTTTTGTTTATTAGCTAGCATTTATTATTTTTGCTTTACCTTTGATGAACAACTGTACTTGCAAACATCACTAGAAAATCAAGTTTAAATAAAATAAGAACTTTTCATTTATATAGCACCAAAAGGTAGTATCAAGATTAAAAGACAAATATTTTCAACAGGTCCTTTACTGTCAAAAGGAACACTTTTAATACATTTTAAGTAAAAGGCTGCCTTAATGGTATAGCGGGATAGTCTTAATTCCATCGTAGATGGCTCGGGATTAATTAGCGAACTAGAACAGAATACAAGTAAGGGTAGGAGTGAGCAACTAGCTGTGGGTATCCCATTCCAAGAAGAAGTAGAAGAATGGCAGCTTGGTTCACTGCAGTACTGACAGCAGGTGGAAGCTTGGGTGGTATAACAGATGTAGTGTAGAGGGGTCAGGGATATGAGCTTACACCAAGAATGGTAGCAGTGCACTGCAGCCTTTGTTTTTCCATGTATTTGTTGATGACAGTCAACACTACAGGGTGACAATTTCAAGCTACCACAGGAATTCTTAATTTTTTCCCCTTTTGTTTCATTCTTTCTGGCTACCCTAATGTCCCCATCCATTGCCACATCTACCAGCCTTACTTACTGCCTCCCAGACCGTTTCCGCTTTAAGATTGGGGCTGGCACAGAACCCAAGGGTATCATTGGTGGTCATGCCATTGACTGCTTCTACCATGCATTTTTTTTTTTTTTTTTAATGACCTTATCCCTTTGTATCCCTCTCCCCTGTGTTCATTTGTTACATCTCAAGGTTATTCCCCCTGTATGGACCACACTGCCTCACAGGGAATGTGTAGACAAATGCCATCCTGCCCCAGCTTGGGACAAATACACCCATCCCTACCTGCCAGTACCTCTGGCACCTAAAACTGTAATCTAACCGGGGTTGCCTAGCCTGCATCAGGAAGTCTTAAGACTTATAGACTGACTATCTAGCTCCTGATATATGACTCAACCTTTATCTTTAGAACCCTGCATATACTTCATCTTAACATCTAACGATCTATTTATCCATCATAGTATTAATTACTTTGTAAAAAAAAACCCTTTACTACTAGATGTATTACATGTACATTTTGCTTTTATTCTATTTGAATGTCTACTTGAAACTGTACTTGTACTAATCAATGTCAAATGTACTGCAATTATGTACTTTAATAATATGTAAACAGATATTATCTTTATCTTTTTTCTCTTTTACTATAAATGTATCTGCATTTTAAACATGTATTTCTTTGATGTGAATTTATTTTAACTGTTTGGAGCTCATCTCCCCGGGCCTCTACTGAAAATGGACCTATATCCAGCTAGACTAGCCCTGTCAACAAATGTAAAATAAAATAAATTATAGGAAAAATTTGTTATTATTATTATTTATTATTATCATCATCATTGAGTGATTATGAAGAATGAGAGGATCACACTAGGCCCTTCACCCATTGTTGCTTAATCTTTCTTGTGTCTAGATATTGTTACTTTATACACTAAAGTGAATGCCAGCCATGCATGCCATAATAGAGTAATACAATGCAGGTACAGGTCAGTGTTACCTTTATTTAGCGCATTCGTCCCAAATAATTACTAGACTTCAGAATAACACCATTAAAGTCATGAAGCAATTTAAAATCTTTTCCTTAGCATGTGATACTTTCTGGCCAATCAGAACTTGAGCCTTACTCTGTAGTCATAGAAATAATCAGATCTCCGAAAAGGCCTTATAGGGTCAATTAAAAATAAATTTAAAAATGTTAAACAGTAAAACATGATTTCAATCATAATATATAATCTCACACATATTCATAAAATCTCATGCTCACCACTACAGTATATAAATATTTAAAAAAATGCCATAGATTTAAGTTGTAAAATATAATTGATGACTTTCCATTTAAACTGGGAGCTTCATTTGCATTAGTTTTAACTGCCAACATAGCTCTTGGTATTCCAACGATAAATCAGAGGCACCCCTCTAGGATTTGTGGCTAGCTTGTCCATGCCAAAAAATAAACCGTTATGACCTGGAAATTCACCAACATGCTTCGTTAAAGCATTATTAGTATTGGATCTAATTATATTATACAGTAAATGTGTTCATATATTATATCCTTAAAGCATCTAGATGTCTTCCCAATGTAAAAACCTTGGCAATTTTGGCATACAGCAGCATAAACAATCCCTTTTGTTTTACAGTTTTATCTGAATTTAGGTTGAATTGAGATGTGCCTAATCTGGACACAGTTACTTTCCAATATAAATACTTATAATAACTGCAGCTCCAACACCACTTCTTTCCTTAAGTTTACATTCTCTGCCTTGGAAGATATTTTGCATTATTTAGATATTGAATTGAGTGAAGATACCCATCATCAAAGGTTCATTTCACATATTTTATGGAAACCCACATACTCTAATTCTTTTTTGCATTTTAATAGCTACCATCTGTTTGCACAGTAAAACGCAGTGGTTAAGGGACAGTTGGTGAGAAGAGCTACGGTGGTATCAGATTTTAAAGATTTTGTGAAGGAATGTAACATTCTGAAGCTGATGATTATGAGGAAAGATTATCCAGAGCACTTAACAGATATCTTACCTAGTAAGGTGATTTCCAAAAAGAACTGCGATTTATTCAGCCGTATTAGGGGCTGAATTACCAGGAGATAATAGTGTGAACAAAGCCAACCTAGATATTTTATCTTCTAAGATGACTTCAGCTTTTTTTTTAACAACGTTTAGTGTAGATTATGGTGAAATTATAAAAATGTATCACAAAGAATTAGGCCATTTTTAATCATCTTGGGATGTTTAATAATGATCTGAGACAGAGACATAAGTTTATGGCTAAGAAGGGTGTGTGTTTGAAAACTATGGTTGAATGGGCTGGATCCAACAAGAAAATGTATTCTCCTATTAAGTGGGGCACATTCAAGTGTGGGAGTTGCAATTGTCAGTATATATTGGAAAGTAACTGTGTCCAGATTAGGAATATCTCAATTCAACTAAATTTAGATGCAACTGTAAAACAAGAGAGATTGTTTACGCTGCTGTATGCTGAAATTGCCAAGGTTTTTACACTAGGAAGACATCCAGATGATTTAAGGATAAGAACATATGAACACATTTACTATGTAATATAACTAGATCCAGTACTAAGAATCCTTTAGCGAAACATGTTGGTGAATTTCCAGGTAATAAGATTTAATTTTTTTGGCATTGACAAACTAGCCATGAACCCTAGATGAGGTGTCTTTGATTTATGGTTAGAATACTGAGAGCTATGTTGGCAATTAAAAATTAATACAACGGAATCTCCCAGTTTAAATGGAATGTTGTCTATTAATTGCATTTTAAAACTTAAACCCATGGGATTTTTTTGAATATTTATATACTGTAGTGGTGAGCATGAGATTTTATGAACATTTGAGGGTTATGTATTATGATTATGATTGTGTGTTTTATTGTTTAACATTTTTTAAACGTATTTTTATTCATTCTATGAGGTCTTTTCAGAGATCTGATTGTTTCAGTAACTACAGAGCAGGGTTCAAGTCTTGATTGTCCAGAATGTGTCACGTGTTTTGGAAAAGGTTTTAAATTGCTTCATGTTTTTATTGGTGTTATTCTAATGAAGCCTTGTAATTATTTCAGATGAAAGCACTAGATAAAGATAACATTGACCTGACCCACATTGTGTCGCTCACTTTTGAACTTTTTGGTTTGAGTGGTGCGTGTTTAATTGGTTGCATGTCATAACAGAACAAGTAACATCTGCAATTTTATAGAATGCTTTCTGTAGCCTTATAATGCGAAGAGCAAAGCATGGCTCTGTGCTTGCGCAGTGCAGCCATTCTGCATGTTACTGTTACATTACCTGCTGATTACATGAGATATGGATGAGTAGTGTTTTGATGCCAGCTGCATCTAATGTGTACAGCAGTGGTGACTTAGCTTCCAGAGGGTTGTCACAGCTACACAGTGTAAAGAAATACTAGTTGTTATGCTTTCATGTTTGTAGTGTGGTGTGAATGACTCACTGGGGCTGTTGTGTGAAAGACATTCTGAGGGACTGGCTAGCCTGATGGGGTACCAAGGCCTTTCAAGTATATTGTACGTTGTCTCATTGGTACTTTGTATCCAAGTACTGGGGGGGAGGTGAATGCACACACTCAGACATTCTGAGGGACTGGCTAGCCTGATGGGGTACCAAGGCCTTTCAAGTATATTGTACGTTGTCTCATTGGTACTTTGTATCCAAGTACTGGGGGGAAGGTGAATGCACACACTCACCCTCTGCAGCTTGAATTGTGCTGTGAGTGGCCCTCTTGGGGCCAGCTACATTGCTTTGTATAGGAGATTCTCATAACTGTACACTGCACTGCTTATTTGAGTCCTGCAACATTCTCATGTATGCATGCATGTTGTAGATCATTAAACCAGACCACTAGTGCATCATTCTTGAAAAGAGGCATTGTACTTTGAGAACTGTACCTGGTTAACAAAAGTAAAAGTGTGTTAAGTAATGCAGTTCCTGATTTGCTGGATCAGATGTTGTGTGTGCACTTGACTACTCAGAATACTGCTGTGAATATTTATTTACAGTTTAAAGTTGTATCCTATGCTCTTGAAATGTGAATTGTAGTGGACTATGACTTGTAAAGTTGTGTGCCATAAACTGTTGGAGATATTTCTATGCGAGTAGTGTTGTCCTTAAATATGTAATTGTTCTTCTTTAAATAGAATATAGTTTTATTATGCATTAACATGATGTGACATGCATCATAACTTAAAAGTCTGTTATTTTGCTGTTAAGAACTTGGATCTTTTCTTAAAGGTCCTCTTTGAAGACTGGTTTCATACGGTATGGTCTGACCAAGGCAAAAAAAAAAAAAAATGGATAAATATACAATTAACTGCGTAGGTGGACTGATTACTTTTTTTCTTTTTTTCAGTGCACTCCTACCTGTTGGAAAAGCATGTATTCAAACAGCAGCACAAGCAGTGCAGTATAGATTTGAAGTATATATGTGCATTCTTATTATTTTTCAGATTCAACTCTGTTACATTAGAGTTAGGTCTTAACCTGCTCCATGCACCACATATTATTTTACTGTGTGCTTTAAAATGTAAAGTCTGATCTGAATGTTTTGTTTTCGGTATCCTGAGGCTAGAAGTTCTTCAACTTGGTTTGGAAAGAATCACTAAAACTTTCTCAGCTAGCTAGTAGAAGCTTATGTGGTAAAGGCAGGATGGCATAGGAGTTAGGGTGGATTGCAGTGCTGGGGACATAGTTTAAAAGCCCTTTAGCCCATACCTGAACACAATGACATATGGACACACACACCAGCAACTTCCCTTACACCTGAAATTAACCTGGTTTAATAGCCTTCTTTTATTAAGATTATCCATTTTACCATGACAATTTTCTCTATTAGCTTGTCTTTGTTTCAGATGCATGCATATATAACTGAGTAAATGAAGCAATATAAGAGAATTGGGGAAGATCTCATTACAGCAATATAATAATTTTTAGTGTATGAAATATACACAGTTATGGCTAGTATATATATAATTTCTGTAGAGAGCTTGTTGGTCAACTAAGGCTGTAACCATGTTGAAAATGTAGCTTTTGTCTGATTTTGTTTGTGAAGGAATATTTGTCATTTTGCATAGATAAAACCTCAGGGTCTCTGATGGAAGTGTGGACTCTGTAGTAATAATGTTATGACACCTGGGATACCATGGTAAATCGATGCACTTCATCATTACTATTTTCATACTGAACTCCTGTTTTCTTCCCTACAGCTTATTTCGGTGCCAGTCCATTTTAGAAGATATGTTATATGTGAAGCTCTCTAAGTACTCTGAAATGCTGTCTTATTTGACAGGCATGCTGGATGCATTCATTTGTATTCTGATTAACATTGGTCTTTGAAGTATTGTCTGCAAGCTAAGCTGTAGAGGATCATTCCAGTTATGGCAATGAATGGTCTTTCTGTTCTGTACCACCACACTGAATTCTAGTACTGCTTGCACCACCACACTGAATATTCTAGTACTGCTTGTACCACCACACTGAATAACTATTCTAGTGCTGCATGCACCACTCTAGTACTGCTTATACCACCACACTGAATAACTATTCTAGTACTGTTTTTTTTTAAGTTTCAGCAAAGAACATTTATTATTCTCTGCCTTCAAGACTTGTTTTGGCACATAACTATATTTTGATTGTATGATTTGAGCGAGTGCTGTATGTTTCTGTTTTTCTTGCAAACTCTGTAAAATGGTGTTGGTGTCTTTTTTTTTTTTTTTTAGGAAAGGTTTTAGCTAGGCTTACAATCTGTTGTATGTGATACTGCACAGAAACAAAAGCTGTAATATATTACATGCAGTGAGCTTGGGCTCTAAATGCTGAGAATTATAATTTCTTCAAAGAAGGTACAGCAATTCTGTTTTAGATTATGGGCTGAAAATAAATATTTTTCTGAACGTGAATATTTCACTCTGCCCCAGGTGCAGTATACTCTAACCTCATGAATATTACATATTTCTCATTCTTGCAGTGCTTTACAGGTTTTTCCCCTACCAGGGCTGTTGTTTCTTCAGTAACATTTAGAATCATGATTTAAACGACTGGAAGGACTAGAATACCTGCAGTTGCTTGGGCGCCGTAAAAGTCTTGCGCTTTTAAGATGTACTTAGCCTATTACATTTATGCGGTGTGTTAGCAGAGTCTGGGGAAAATGTAGTCATGCTACTGCAATTACCCACTGGAATCTTCATTATGAGGTTACTTTTAATATCAGGCTCTGCTGCTCTGTGGCTTCTAATTACAGGAATGCTTATTATAATTATCCTCATAATGATAAATGCAAAAGTACTCAGGTCTCTTGCTGGCCTGGGTCACTCTTCATATTGTAATGCATTATTGTGTGTAGAAAAAAGATTGAGCAGGTTTTGTGATTATGAAAGCAACGAGAGAGAGAGAGAACAGAGTGAGAGAGAGAAAAAAAAACTGGTAGACACAGAAATGTAGGAGAAAAGAGAACAAGAAATATAACTTGTTCCGGCAGAAGAGCACTCATTATGGTATTAACCATCAGTAGAGAAAATGCCCTCACTAGGTACTCAGAATTATGTTGATCTGGTAGTATTGATAGTATTGGGATAATGTTTGTCAGAGAATTGGATTATGACGCGGGTGGGGGGATCATCAGTGTGATTTTGAAGCTGACAGAAATAAGTGACATCCTTGCGCTAACTACTGTATTAGTACATGTCCATCCCTTAAGTGCTACATGGGTACATATTTGTGTGAATACGTATGAACTAACTAGGTTCGGTGACCTTTTCTTGTCTTTCCTGTTGATTATGTAATTCTAGGTAAAGAACTTTACATGTAATGATGTCACACTCTTTGGGTCTCCATCAGATCTTAATATTATTTCTGCAGTATTTTGGCATCCATAAACCATGCTATTTTCCCCTTGCAAGCTTTCCTTCTTTCCCAAGTACATCACCATTAGAAGCAGTGGCAACACCTGTAATGCAGCAGATTATTGTTAACCCAGCTTGGAGAAGGTTGTATGGGTGTGTGTGTTTGTGTAACATTTTGTAACATGCAGTGGATGCAAACTTAATGTAAAGGTGGAGTTTTAGATAAAATGCTGACAAGTACAGAGGTGTAATATACAACAGGTAGCGTTGGTAGGCTGTATACTGTGTCTATGTATTTTGTCTGTATGTAGTGTGCCTTTCCGTGTCAACAGAGGATAAATATTTGAAACACATTCTTCTTGTAGTTATGACCATGGCCTTGACAATTCTTTCAGTAGTATGTACTGAAAAAAATATATGTTCCTTACCTTATTTTTATTGCCAGTCACCTTGTATTGTGTAATAATCTATTAGTTTGCATTTTGGTGTGACTCATGAATTAACTTTGGTACATTCTTTAACAGTATTTCCCTGTGTTATCAAGTTTTAGTCAGTTTACCCAATCTATTAAGATGGGTGTACTGAAGATGTTGGCTGAAGTCTTTCTGGGATTCAGGCACATTCACATCCAGGAGTATCCTGTTTCACTCGCATTTTCTTGCAAAAAAATGTGTTGCCTTTACATGTTTTTGCAGCTTAATTAGAATTATGAAAGTCCAGACAGTTTCAAGGAGTTCTAAAACTTTGTGTTTTTTGTAAGTTTCCTTTCTGTCTGTGGAATGTTGACTCACTAAACTTTCCATTTTTGATCGTGGAATACAAGTATGACCAGGTCATTTGTCGGAAAAGGGGAGAAATTTAGGGTCTTAGATTACCTTCAGTTACATACTTTAGGGAGGAGAAATTTACAACAATATAATTTTAGATTTCAGGGATATGTCCATGTATGCTGTAGTAGGAATGTTCTTGTTTTTTCCTTCTATCTTTTTTTTTTAAATGTTAATAGAACAGTGTTTAAACTTATGCAGGACGGCATACAATTAAAAACTGGCTGAACACTAGTTGGCCAGTGTGCCCTCATATGTTTGTTGCCTGAAGGAGATAAATAAATTTGACATGTCGACACGCACTTGAGTGACCTCAGTAGATCTGAATTTAAATTGATTTAATAGTTTTTTTTGTTTAGATGGTCAAATCATGCATTCAGACTGCAGTATTATGATGTGTAGCTTGCCTCACTTGAACAGATTCTTTTATTTGGAGCATGCAGAAAAAAAAACCCTCAGACATTTAAGTTATATATATACGGTCTGTTGCAGTATCTTGACTGGTAGCCAGACCTTTTAGCTGCCCTCTTTTGAGGGATTGTTCCAATTTTCAGACCTGATTTACCCCTGCATGACATACCTACGTTTTTGGGTAAATCTGTATTTTTCTGGCTTGATTTACCCCTTCGTACAACTAGCTGAATACCCTCATCACACATGATTTTTACAGCTGTCCAGTACACAGAAAGTAACACTAGAAGACTGAAGACTAACGTACTTAAAGTGGACACATCGTGCATCTCCCCTTCTTCAGAAGCAAAAATAGATGTCCTTGTATGGTAGAAATTTGCTATACTATTCATTAAAGTCTACAGATTTTACACTGTCTCTTTGATAATGTACTTACATTTCTCCATCATTTTGTCACTCTGTTTTTAAAACATATTTCTGAGAAGTATCCCACATTCCTATGGGAATCGGGGCGAGTTATTTGTTGTCTGGTACTCAAATGTTATGCTAATTAGATGTCCAGATTTTTGGCTGTAGGACCTACTTTTTAAGGGGGTTTGCTCCTATGTTCAGTGTATACAGGTTGTGACGAGGTACGCCTGCAGTGTGTAATGGTAACTGTAGAAAGCATACTAGTAATTTACACTCGTTATTTGTATGTCCTAATTCCATTCGTAAGGGAAACTGACATTCCTAGTCTAAGAACTAGGCCCGAGGTAAACGGAACAGTAGTTCTCTTACAAATAGTTTTATTGAAGATGCAGTCTGCAGATAATAATTAAACAAGATATGCTTAAACAGGGAAACATCACATTTTTGAGTGCTGTATGGAAAGGTTACACTGTATCATATAAGCATAACTCAAATTCTGTAAGCATCTTGTATATATATGCACATTAAACCTCCAAATGCAGTACATGTGCACTAAGTTTTCTATGATCTTAGCTTGTAAAAGTCAGTAAAACCAGATTTCATGTCAGCCCTCATGGAGTCTGCGATGTGTTCATTTGCTTGCGACACAAAATATGTGCGTGTACATCTATCAGAGCAGCTATTTTCTTAAGTTTTAATTCTAGAGTTAAGATTGCAAGTCTCTCTAACATTACACAAAACAAAAAAAAGTAATTTGTCTACCACCTTAAGTGGTGCATGTAATTTAGCTGAAATTGAAGTCAATCTTAAACTGTAATGTTAAAAAAAGTTTGTAGCAAACTGTGTTGAGAGTAAATTGTATAAAAATTGTGGGAAATTACTAAACTGGGTGAACAGACTGAAGAACCCAAGTGGTGGGAGTGAAGGATCTCACATATTTCTCCTTTTCCAGTGGACATGTGCCCCAGGGATGGGTTTCTAGTGGCTGCCACTGCCGACAAGAATAGCAAGTAGCAGGAGCACTTTCACATGAGAAGAGAGAGAGAAACATTTTTCATCTCAAAAAATCTAGATCCCTCAGAGCCACAAGGGCGGGAGACTTAAACCTTGACACTGTTATTAATAGGACGTGCTGGAGGGATAGATTCATCACCCAAAGACTCCCTATGCTGTGGAACAAAATCCCGATTTATGTGAGGCAGAGCACCTCGCTGGCCTTGTTCAAGAGGAATCTTGACCAATGGATGGGAGATCGCAGATACACCCCAGGGGTTACCTCAGTGTCACTGCTCGACAGAGGCACAGCAAAATAATGGGCATAGTTTCTCCAAACTAAAGGGGTGGCGTAAGCCACAAAACTATGGGCTAGGCTTATAAATGCTCTCAGGCAGATAGCCTAGTATGAACCTATGCACCTATGAAAGACAGCATAAGGTCGTTTCATGACATCCTCTTTATAAAGAAACAGCAAATGGGTACAGAGTTTTTCCCCCACATACCCCATACGCAAAACTCTCTGTTCCCCCTTTTGACTATGCAGTACTCCCATTCCCTCTTTCAGAAGACACTGGCACCATGAACTAGCAGAGAGTATATACTGATGGCTGCAAAAAGGCCACATTCCCCTGGAGAAAGAAGTTCCCACACTTTGGGGAGTTGAAGGGTTGCTGTGTAGCTTGCAGCTCCTTTAAGGGATGCAGTGAAGAAGGTTATAGAGACCTGGAAGGCAGTACTTGACTGGTCATGCCCAGGGCCATGAGTTGCATTCCGTGTGTGATGAGTGAGGATTTGTCAAGTATGGTCAGGCTGTAGTAACACTTAGGAATGATCTGAACTGTATGAAAAAGTAGTGTAAGTAGTGATTGTCTGTTGCTTGTTAGTGCTGAAGCTTCTCACATCTGACTGCTTACTCGTGTATTTGAGTGGAAGACACTTAAATACACAGACATTTTTTTTCTGTATGTATTTTAGCCAACATTTTGCAGTTGCGTTAGAGGCAGTGTATTTAGGTATCTTGAGTATCAGGGCTGCTCCCTGCATAAAACACTCATTTAAGTCACTGCTGACCATGAGTATGTGCATTTTTTGAGTGGTGGGTAGTGAAGTAGTGGAACTGAAGCCAATGGAACCAGAGTTATTAAAGCAGATTCATAAATAATACATACAAGCTGCACAAAAGTTGTGTATTAGCAGTAGAGGGGGTAGGTTTTTACTGAGACCAGTGGTTGACATAATGGTTAGGGTGATTACCTCACACACAAAGATATACAGGGTTTGATTCTCACCTAGGGAAATTGGCTAGGCATAAAATGGTCCACAAAGGCAGCTAGCGTAGTACTTGCCTATGAACCTGAAGTGGAAATGGGAGTCAGAAAGCGATAGCATGAAATCAGCAGAAAGCTTTGGAATTAAGTCTCAAAATGGAATTTGAAAATAAAAGTGTCCAAGAATACTGTGCCTGCTGTAATGGAAGATAAGACGAGTAAGGTTAAGGTAAGCAGTAATGAACAAAACTAGGGCTACTCTGCAACTAATTAATTTTTTTCTTATCCCTCTGAAATTTATCTTGAGTCACAGTTTTGTGCCATGCATTTCTGGTTGCGTATGTGGTCTTTCACTGCAGTCCATTCTTTGAGAGATTGATTTCCAAGAATAAATTTGTATGCGTTCATGAACAGTCAGTGAGTTATACACAGATATGTCAGTCTTAACAGGTGTGATAAAATTAAATGGCTGTGAGATTGTGAATGTAAGTTAGAGAGCTTTTATTGAGCAGACCTTTTTTTTCAAAATTATTTTTATTAAAAAAGTATAAATACAATAATAATGAACCATGAGGAAAACAATACATTTCAAATGAACAGCAAACGAGATTAAAATTCTGCAGTCTGAAATCATTAGAGTGGCAAAAATCATGAGAGAGAGAAGGTGGTCAGCAAAGAAAAACAAGTAGATGGACAGTTTGCAAAATCACTAATTAATAGAAGAGTTAGGAAAATAGAAATGTGATAACTGCTAGCAGATAAGAAACATTATGATAGTTTAGCATACCTGTAGGACCTGTGTGAGCTATTTGCCTTCATTTATCCATTCTCATGTTTTCCTTATGCATGTCCCATGGATACTTAAATAATTCAGCAGTTAGAAAATACTATATTAAAATCTTTCATCCTGATTAAGACCTTTCAAGAAAATAAAACAAGTGTCCACACAGTTTTCTGGCTTAAAATACTATTAAAAGAACTTTACA
>NC_056738.1:505776680-505849898 GCF_019279795.1 Protopterus annectens
TGCTTGGGCTATTGCTATCCTTAGTAAGCTAGGTAAGTTTGGAAGTAGAAAACATACAAAAAGTGGGCAAACAAACTGAAATTTTCAATTGTCTTACAGACAAATAAAATGCACTTTCAAAAACTATAGAATAAACAAGATTGAGTGACTGAAGTAATCAGAATTTCCAGGTTAGAGAACTTGCAGTAGATACACCAGGTCAAAGCATTGCTTCAACAGTTAATTGAACTACCGCAGAAAGATTTTTATCTGGAAGTGCATTTCATGTGGCCATCATTTGAAAGTGTTTAGTGTCCCAGATGGGTCTATATCAGAGGACCGAAGAGGCATTTAATCGAACAACTCTTCGGCAACACATAAAGAGCTACCGCTCAAAGCAGCAATTTCTTTCCCTGAGAATGAAATTGTTTGTCCTTCCCCATGTGTTTGCCCCTTTCCCCACTGTAGTACGATCTCCGAGTTGGTATATTTAGCTAGGGTGAGGTGGGTAAAGCCCCCCCCACATTGGGGGGTGTAGGGGTGAAGCCCCCCGCATTGTTTGAAAGTGTGTGTGTTTGTGCTACCGATTTCTTTATTGTTCGATTAAACGCCTCTTCGATCTTATGATATAGACCCTCCCAGAGCAGTTGGGTAAGATTCAGACTCCATTGACAACTACAAAAAAAATGTCTGCAAAGTTTTCAGAGGTAATAGGTGCCCCTTCATCAAACCAAATGTTTCCTATAGATGTACTTGTCAAACCAGAGCTATTATAGGCAGTTTGTCTCCTTTAATTGATATTTTATATGACTGCTGAGTCTGAATTTAAATACTTTGCTGATATTCTGTCATAAGTACTTTATTCTAAACACGTAATACAAATAAGGATGGGAATAAATTGCATAACAATTGTCAAGGTATATATAGATATTTTTTTTATTATTGTGGTAAAACAGTCTGGTAGTTGGTGCAGATGGTTAAGGTTGAGCTGTAGTGGTAGGGGGTTTGATTGCATCAGCCCTTTATTTGCATACTGTGTGACCTTGAATAAGTCGCTTAACCATGCATTGGTTGCCTTTGAAAAATGGCTGTGCCCATTGGGCTTACCTGTTTGAAATATTTGTGGTGGTGGTATTATTTACTCATCCTGACAATTCTCTGTCCATGCAAAACTTACTTTCATATGGAATATGGGCCATGCCAGTAAGATCTACTACCTCATTTAAATATAAGTATGTGAAAATAAAAATCTTTGATCCTAAATAATTTCATAATAATAAACCCCCTGACCCCAGCATATACTCCCTGTTGATTTTTTAAAGAAATATTCACACATGTAAGCATCTTATCTTTTAAGTCTGTCTAATATGTAGGCCACTTCTGAAGATCGCATACACATTTTTCTTTAGCTAAAGTAATTCTGATAAAACTTGAAAAAGACTATACATTGAAAGTTATAGACCAATTTTCTTATTAAATTGGGCTGTAACACTTGTGCTAAGTTGGTCAGCAATTATTTTTTGTGTTTTGTTTCAAAAATTATACTTATCGATATGGAATTTTATGAACAAAAATTGCCCTCAATTAACCAAGCTTTATTGCCTTGTATGTTTAACCTTTTGGCAAGATAGTATTGAATCGGTATATTGTGGATTAAATTCATGCAGCCCATTTGATAATGATACAGTAATAATGTAATTCAAGCTCTGTTTCCTAACACATTGAGTCAAAATTATTAATCTTTAAATAATATAAAGGATAGCAAGTAAAGGGAGTGCACCACAACTGTCTTTTTTTCCCATTACATTGTTTCTTTTATCACTTAACCATAGAGTATTTATAAAAAAAAGTATTACCCCTTTAGCAATGAAAAGACTCAGCATGCAAGTTTTTATTTATTTATTTTTTTTGTATATGCACATAATTTAATTTTGACTGTCACCAGTGAGGTCTTCTCGACTATCTTTGTAGCTGTCCAATTCAGTTTGGGACATCACATGCTATGTTATAAACCCTTGTAAATCTAAATTAATATTAATACCTAATAGTTTAAATAGTTCTCATGGATGAAGGTTGTTAAAATTTTAAGATAATTAGTATGGTGTTATAAAGTAGATTTATGATCACCTGTATAGTTGCAAGTTAAAAAATAGAGGTTATGAGAGTACTTATGGAAAAATGGATTTCCTTAAATGACATCTTTTGCTTGCAGATTTTTGTAAACATAAAAATATTTCCCTACCTTGTTTCCATTATAATATTAATAATTCCATGGCCATAATTTGTAGAATAGAATGCAAGGGGTTTGTATAAAAGGACTGATCTGGAGTTGTTACATTTTGCCCAACTTTGGATACATTATTATGACTGACTTGCATATCTGATACCTGAAAAGGATGATAATAGCAGTATATAGCAACTTTGGCTTTTGACTCTGTGTGGCACATTGCTTGATAATCCTGCAATCAGTCCATTACTTTATAGTTTTTGCCAATAGGTTAAGAAGTTGTTACTCTGCTAGGTCCCTTGCAAGCCTAGCCATACATCCTAATCCATTTCGATCCTGAATATCATGCATGTCTTATTGGGTAGGGGTCAAGGGCATGTTAGTAGAGAGGTAAATAATGATTTGTAGGGGTGGGTGCTAGTTAGGATAATACTTTTTTTTATTGACTGGTGCTATTCATAAGGGACGTGGGGACCAAATATTTGATTTTCCATCCAGTTGTTAAGGTTTTGTTTGAATAGTGTCAGGGATGACCTCTGCTTTACCTGGATGAGGGAGCCTATTCCATAGTTCAGTGATCCTTTGGGACACACCTGTCTCTCCAGCACATTCAGTTTGTCACAGGTGAAGTTCAAATCTCAATTAATCCGTATCAATCACTTCATTGGGGTATAATCTGCCTTTGACAGTATAGTTACCTTCTTTTTGTGAATGAAATTCTAATACGCCTTCCGTTAAAAAAAAAAAGAAAATCATCATATAATTATTTGAACTGATAGAGACTGTTGTTCAAGACATGGTACTAAATCAAAAGCATTTACTAATTCCTGTAGAAGGATGATACCCCAGATGATGCAGATTTTTTACTAACCTCTGCAGATCATCTAATTGATCTGATCTTATCCTTTTCATTCTTCCTTACTGATGGGTCTCAGATGTGACCCTCGGATCTGCCTCTGCTGCATTTCCAAGATTTTGGATCCTAGTCTCGAGCTCCTCCCTCTTCCCACAATGCACTACACCATCCCTAACTCCCCTGATCTCATTTGCATCCATCATGGTGAGATGGAGGATTTCAAGTATCGAGCTGTTTGAAGGTTTGTTTACTTAAATTTATCTCATTTATTTTCCTTTTTTTTCTGTGTAGTTACTTCTCTGTTATCTTTTAACTCTTCTTTCCTTCTTCGGTAACCGCTAGCTGCTAATAATATTATTTCTGTTTCTTTGTATTTTTAGACTCATCTGGCTTTTGGTGGTCTTATTAGGTACTGCTTAAGTTTTTACTGTTAAAGGGAGTAAGGATTTTTATGTTGACCATCCTGCCTTTTCACTTAATATGTTTGTTCATTTTTGTGCTTCGCCAGCAAAGTTAGGTTTCAGGCATATTGACATACATTCTCATCGTTCCAACTCTTTTGTCCTTCAGGAATGTTTTGCTACTGTAATCCTGGTGCTGTCTTGTCTGCAAGTTTTCTTGCTCTGTGAAGTCACCAGAGTTTTTTTTTTTTTTTTTTTTTTTTGTCTTTTGTTGTCATACTGAAGGGACTGAGACAGCTTTGATTGCCCCCTCAAATTTTTATTGCTTCTGTTGGGACTCAAACCCCCCCCCCCCCAAAATAAAAAAAAATGAGAAAGGATGAAAAATTGAGAAATGAATGAGAGCAGTAGCTCTGACACTGAAGGCAATGCAGGTAGTTTACTGTAACTATTGTGGTTTCTGAGTTTTTGTGGCAGTCGCTGAGGATTGCACTAACTATGTAGTGACAGGCTTTTAAGTTTCAATACAGAAGCATACACTACAAACATGACTCCGTTTTTATATTAAAGCATGCCTCTACTGTATGGATTTTTGCAGAATGCTCAGTTTTTTGCCCAGTGAAGAGTGAATTTACTAGATGACAGCTGTTTGAGTTTCAGGCTTCATGTCCTCCAGAGGATGCATGGTAACAGACCTTTTTGTCCTGGTAGCTTTGAGTTTATGAGAGCTCTGTATTAAAGTTAAGTACAAGATGGCACTGGAGAATGGGTACTTGTTCAGTGCAAGGAGATTAGAAGACTGCGTTATTAATTTTTACCCTGTATGGATTTTTTGGTACTGTGAACTTGACCATGGTGTGGACTGCGGCAGGCTTATGTGGTTTTGGATTGCTTGAAGGTGTTTGATCGATCAAGGATGGTCTTGAGGTTGGCTCGTATGCTGTCACAAGTCCTAAATTAACACTGAGGACTACAAGGCTTAATGTTAATGAGCGGGTTCATTTATTAAAGGTTGAGACTTCAGTCCTTCATGGTTTCTTATGAGGTTCAAACCCCCCCCCCATAAAAGAAAGAAACATACAGTACTGTAACAAGGATCTCTGATCCGCTCCCTCAGATCCAAAGTGGCTAGGCTCTCCACCAAAATCCCTAGTCATTCTCGATTCTGACAGGTTTAGTCCCTTGCTGTGTTCTCGCTTGCCTGCCAATCTCTATCGGATCCTAAGTCTATGGATCCAACTGTCTGTCTGTTGCTAGGGAACTACTTCAAACTCCTTTGAATCCTGGTTTCTGATACCATTGGAGCTGACAGAACCGATCATTTTCTCTTCCTGTTCTCAGGTCCTAAGACTGGTTTCTTATAGATGTCAGGTGCCCAAGGAGAGCTGTGCAGTTCACAAATCCAGCTCCTTTGGATCTGGAGCTACTGGACTGTTGTGGTTTTCTTTGGCTCTGAGGAACTTTTCTGATCCAACGGCTTTGTTGTTTGCTGTTTCTACAGCCAATTCATTGCAAGCCTCTCAGCTACCGGATCTTCACAGAATTTTCAACTCATGCCCTTTACTCTTTTCCTCATAATGTATGTGAGTTTGAGTTTGAATGTAGTATGCATTTGACTTTCAGACTTCATATCCTTCGCAAAGATACAGGCAAGAGCTATATTGTTATTCTAGTAGCCTTTTAATGTTTTGGGACTATGGGACCATCCTTTGGAGATGTTTTTTATGTCTTTGGGCCTTGGTTCCCCTGCTCTGTCAGGCTTTCTCATGAGAGTTTTGCTTTGAGGGGTTAAGAGGTGTGCTCCTTGTCCTGTATGGTGATCTTGCCAGTTCCACTTTATGGTGGATGTGTGGAGTCTGCCTTGTGTGCCCCAGTGTTCAGTTGATTCCTTGGAATCTTGCTTAGAATGCCATTGCTCTGTTCTCTGTGCAGATTCGTTCTGGTTCATTTTGATGACAAGGACATATCTTGTGCTGATGTATCCATTGTCCCTGTTATTTGGTCCTGTCTCTCTTCCTCCAGGTTGGTCTTTTCCAAAGGAAATTTCTCCCTGGGGTACACTTGCTGGGAATGGGTATTCCAGCTCCTCCATGGGGTCTCTCATGGATGAGAGGAGGATGCCACTGGCCTTCTGCTTTCAGTGCCCCCTTCTTTTCACCCCCCCCCCCATGTGGAGTGCATAGAGTCCACTGAGTGCAGTAGTAGTGACTAATGTCAGTAAGATGGAGCTGGTATTCAAAATCCCTCTAGCCATCTTCCCAGTAGTAAGCCCAGCACTATGGACAAATTTGGATCGTGCAAATTCATATCAGGTACTTCCATGCTGTGGTCATCTACTACCCGTACACTTCTCTAGACCTTACAGGACTGTGAGATGGAACTCTCCCAAACTGAGGATATTTTACAACCAACTGGCCCTCACCTAAAAAAAAAAAAAAAAAAAAAAAAAGGGTTCTTCAGGGTATCAGTGAAGAATGTACTTTTTCACAGCTTACAAGAAAAAAAGGCAAGACTTATGAGTACCACTAAAATCAAACTTTTCCTCTCCCCTTGACTTACATTTTCAGGAAAGGTAAAGGTGTTTTAAAAGAAATGTATAAGGCTAAAGACTCTTGGGGCTCTTTCATGATTCTTATGAGAGCAATTTCTCCTAGGAAAAATGAGGTGTTAAAATAACACAGGAGGACTTCTTCCAACCACAGGTATCTCCATGAGATAGAGGCAGATTGTGTCCACAGAACCAGGTCACTAAATGCGTCTCATTCTATAGGCCCTATCATTGAAGCATCGCCTGACTGCCCACCAATTGGGCCTTTTTGAGGGTTATGTTTTCACAGAGGTCTTTACATTCCCTTTTTCCCGACATTTATCCAGTCAGTGTATGCAGTTCAAAAGACTCTAAAACCGCTATTAAAAAAATGGAAACATGGAGGTCCTGAGACGAGCGACCAGTCCTTAATCTAACTAATCTCAATGACTATGTCAGGACTCAAAAGTTCTGGATATTTTGTAGTTCAATCCATCCTGTTTCGTATGCTTAAGGTCGGTTGAATATACTCCATGTGCCTCCTGGGTGCACATTACCACATCAAGGTAGTTAGGCATTCCGGGAGTCATCTGCTTTTTCAACAGGGAGCCAGCCAGTCAGTCACTACCCATTCAGATCACCACCCATTACTCTCACTACAGCCCCAAAGGTGTTTCCTAATGCTGAGTGTTCGTGGCAGTTCACATGAGACTAGAAAGATTCCAGCTGTTTTTTTGTGCAAGTCCTCCAATGGACATAGTCTCTTCAGTGGTCTGTTCTTTGCCAGCTTCTATCTGTTTCTGTCAAACTAACTACAATTTACAAATGTCATCTATAATGGTGGATTCTTTTGGGCATCCTGTTCCTCAGCAGGCCACCCCCCCCCCCCCATGGCCACTGTGATCACAGATGCTTCCCAGTTGGGGTGGGGGTGGGGCATTTCAAGGGAAAGTTGATTCAAGGCACGTGGACTTACATGGAGACCAGGTTGCTTATCAGTGTTCTGGAGATGTGAGCAGTCCTTCTAACATTACAAGCCTTTCAGGATGGGGTCTTCCTTTAGGGACTATTGCAATTCATACAAACATGTAAGTGGGCTGGTATATCAACAGACAAGGAGGAATGAGTTGGTATCCACTAAGCAGAGAGACCATGAGGGTCTGGGAATGGGCTACATCTTCAGACCGCTTTCTGTTTGTGACACTCCTACCCGGGAAATTCAACATTCTTGCAGACAAACTTAGCAGGTCCATCCTGATCCGTCACAAGTGGTCCCTCAATTAATCAGTAGTGAATCTGATTTTTGGCCACTGGGGCCTACCTTGCTGCAACCTGTTTTCCTCTTCCTAGAACAAGTGCGGCAAGCACTTTGCTCTAATCACCCTTCTGGGCAATCCCTGAGAGATGTTCTGGTTCACGATTGGCCCTCTGCTCTCCTGTATGCTTTTTCTTCTCTTCCACTGATCCCAAAGTTCCTGCAGAAAGCCAGAAGGCTGAAGAGTTCAGGCATCCTCATTGCCCCCTGCTGGCATCATCAGATATGGTTCCCCTTTCTATGGTCTCCTTGGATTCTGGAACCCAGAAAGAACCTTCTATTTAACCCATCAGAGTGTCAGCATCCCAGTCTCCACACCCTCAAACTGACTGCTTGGTTTCTCCAATTCTAGTAACTGTACAAAGGTCTAGGCTTGCATTCCCTGTTCATAACAGTTTTAGCTTCCCAAAAAGCTTCTAGTAAAAATGGAAAAGATTTCCATTTGGGCTTTTAATAGAACATTAGCCCCTTTTTCAGTTCCTGTTTCTGCCATCTTTCCTTTCCATGCCAACCATTTTTAAGAAAAGGTGAGTTTCTTCTATTACACTTTGGTTAGCAATTGTATAGATTTTGCACTCTGGAAATGAATTCCTTCCTATGACAACTTCTAGATTATCTGCTAACAGAACCACCACTGATTTCCAGGTACCTTCCCAAAGAACAGAATAAAAATAGCACAAAACCAGCGTAGGCAAGGCTCCAGGTTCAAAAGCAGTAGATATAATCAAACACAAGCACTTTCACAAATAGCTTACACAGGTTTAATATCAAACACATAAAACCACATCAGTTTAAATACAAAATTAAAATCACATGACATAATACTTTGCAAACTTAAAGAAACATGACATATATAAAAAATATATTTATATATATCTATATATATATATATATATATTTATATATATCTATATATATCTTCACAAAAATGCAGTATATGTACACCTGTAGCTACTGAGCATAGCCACAAAAATAAAATTAAAAATGTATTAAAATATATATATATCCTACCTAGTTATTTCTTACGTAATGGTCAAGATTTCAAGGTAGGTCTCAAAGGTATGCAATCATTTAATCTGTGGCCAGCATTAGCCCTCAGTCTTATAATCCACTGGGCTTCAATTTCTTCTGTTTTCAACCTAGTATCTCCTCCCCTTTTATTTTCAAAATTCATTCCTCTAACTATAAAACTAAAACAATGCGTGACATCAGTACGTAGGGAAAATGATTTTCAGAGCTTCAGTTTTTGTTCACCAAGCTTCCTTACATTAATTTCCATAAAGTTAGAGTTTCCCTCCAGACTAACCCCTCCTTTACATCTAAAGTAGCCACAGAGGCAAACATTAATCAATCCATATGACTGCCAGTTATTGTTTCCAATTTTTCTGAGTACAAAGAAAATGCATGTTACACCTTCTTTACGTTCATATAAAATTACATTTCTACTTCACAAAACCATACAGTACAGAAAAGTTATTCATCTGTTTGCCCTTTTTCTACTAACCGCTTAGTTCAAACAGTCTGCAATATTACATTGACTAAATAGATTATTCACTTTTTTTGCTGATTTATTCCCAAAATGGTTTGTAATTGCCTCATCACCCTAGAGCCCATCCTACCACACCTATGTGTATCGCATCTGCTTTTCTCCCAGTGTTTCCACTGAGTGTATCGGTGCTGTAGCCACTTGGTCAAAGACTCATACTTTGTGGCACACTGCAAGTTGAGCTCCTTTTGGTCTGATAATGCTCCGGCATATCTTTCTGGAGGGCTAACCTAAGAGTTACATTGTTGGGGATAACGATCCATCGGTGAGGAAGAATGAAAAGGACATCATATTTAGGAGTTATGTGCTTACCATAAGTTAACATTTGTGTTGTCCATTTTCATTCTTCCTCACCTTCCCTCAGCCATTCCTGGCCCTGTCATTTCTAGAAGTATCTTGGATAATATAGGAACTTTCACTTTCCTTATTTGAGCCTTAATCTTTTCCTTATCTGTCCTGTCTTTATAAGGCAGTAGACAGCAAAATCGATCTGTGGAGTTAGGTTGGTACAGTGCTTTATGAGAAGAGAGAGGAGCTCAAGACTAGGTTCATAGGTTGGAACTAGGCTGTCAGCCCTAGGGCCTATACAAGCCTAGCAATAACAATTCCCTGGCTATTTCTTCCCACACTATTTACTTCCCTGGACCCCTGTCTAGCAGGGCGACTGACTTGATCCCCGGGGTGAATTTCCTTTCTCCCATCCAATCATCAAGGTTCCTTTTGAAGAGGTGCTCTGCTTGACATGTATGATTTCCCATGTTGGTAATGACCAGGTCTAGGATATTGGAGCCCCTGGTAAGACTGGATTAGTTGATCCAGTGCATTGTAATTTATGAATTCCAAGAACCGTTGGGCAAAGGTGTTGGTGCATGAGTAGTTTTCCCAGTTAATGGCATGGTAGTTGAAATCACCAAGTATTAAGGTGTTTGGTTGTATATTAATATTTTCCAGTAATGTTTAGAAAGGTGTAGTGAAAATAATGGGGCATGGTGGGGGATCTGTAGCAAGTTACAATTTGGATTGCAGTCTTACCTAGTGTTAGTTGCACCTGGAGAATTTCAGACGCATTGTGTTGGGCAGCTAACCTGGTGTTGTGAATATCCTTGGTGAATATGGACACTCCTCCACCTTTAGTGTTGCTATCCTGGTTTGGTAGCCGAAAAGTGTAGTAAGAGTTGTAGCTTGGTATTGCAGGGGTGCTCTCTGGAGCCTTGAACCCAGGTCTCAGTTACTGCACAGGTATCAATGTTCTCCATTTTTAGGAGTGCCTTGAGAGAGTGCATTTTGAGGTTTAGACTTCTAGCATTGAGTAACATTACCTTCAGATTTTGCATGCTTGGAAGTGCGGCCAAATCGGATCCAAGGGTCTGATCTGAGACCCATCTGTGAGGAAGAATGAAAATGGACAACATTAGATACTAGATACTAACTTATGATAAGTAATTATTCAAAGGGAAAGGGGATGTCTACTATGGTTGACGGAACCATTTATTTAACTTGTTTAATAAGTTTACATTAAACATGAAATTCAGAATTAGTAAAATCTATTCATGTGTCAGATTTAGAGAAATACAGGGCATCAATAACATGTCCTATGTTGACCACCTCAAAGCCCTATTCCCTGCATTCTGTCTGCTACAGACTGTTGAGGGACGATCTATGTCTGGCATCATTGAACCCCCCCTATGATGGATGATCTGCATATCTGTAAAACAAGTAGCACCAGAATTACTCTTTCTAAAGACTTAAATCTTGCCTGTTATATAAATAACACCTGATGAAGAGAAAGGTCTGTATCCCAGAGGCTGCCCCTTCTTAGGAACAGGCCCTATAATCCACGTGAAACAAAGTTCTTCCGTAAACCAGTTCAAGTGTAACTTGGACAACTGGATGAGGAACTTGAAATTCAATTTTGGTTTGACACCTATGTCTCTAATGGACACAGGCCACCTGAAAATGGTTCATTTCCCAGGTCCCTGCTTATACTACCAAAAGTACTAGAACTTGTTGGAGATTTGTGATGCATAGCCCCAGTGATTGCTAGCGTAGTACATGCCTGTGAATATGAACCTGTTCTGTATGAGGTATTATAGAAATCAAATAAACCAAAATTTTTTCATAGGATGTATTACGTGCCAGAAAAGAAGCTATATGCCATCAATGTAAAAGAATGGTATCTCTGATGTGGTAGCAGAGGAT
Organism: Protopterus annectens; assembly: GCF_019279795.1. NCBI lineage: Eukaryota > Metazoa > Chordata > Ceratodontiformes > Protopteridae > Protopterus > Protopterus annectens. The sequence goes on from NC_056738.1 coordinate 505,787,731, forward strand.
CATGGCAACAGTTTTATTGCACCTGTCATGGGTTGATCCATGGTGGAAAAACCAAAAGATCACTTTTGGAAATCTACCGCACATTCATTGCCTTCGTTACATGACTGTTTGATATTGTGAAAAATCAATATTGTAGAATCTAGGCTAATTATTTTTTTCCAGATATTGATCACCAGCAAGAGACTTCCATTATCAAAATAGAACAAGCTTTATTCTGATAATGAAACTTTCCAACTAACTGAACCATGGACTTTACTTTTTGAGGCTTTGTATTTTGTGAGTTGTCTAACTGAATATGTAAACTGATCTGGCATTATTTGAAAACACTGTTTGAAAAAAATTGTTTTTAAAATTTGCCAAGATAAAAAACTTTAGTTTAGAGTTTTGTATGGTAAGAAAGATCTCAGCCAATTTTAAGGATGTTTGTAAATCCCAATCTCTTCCCCTCCAGCCATCTTGATGGTTGCATTATTCACCTTCACTGTGGAGCCAAGCTGGCAAACTTTCACACAGATGCTTCTCCAGTACCTGAGCTCCCTCATTTCCCATAATTCAGTGTGGTTTCTCTTTTTCATCAGATATTTTTTACTACTCTTTGCATGATTCACAATCTTCCAGTGTTCCTTCAGTAGAAGATAAGTAACTTCATTGATATTTATATTGTCTCCACTTGTATAGCTTATTCTGAAGAGATGAAAATGTCTTTGTCCTTGTTGAAGGATCCACACCAGAAGTGTGTTCTTTACTTTGGACATCAACATTTTAGATGCTCACTGTGATGTTTGATCCTCATTCAGTCCCTGTTCTTCAATTTACCAATTAAACAAATGCATATTAGAATTTTTTCTCACTACCACAGGTGGAGCATGTTAGTGTATCTTCACCTCAGCCACCCAAAAAGAGCTGAGAAGCAGGCATCTAAATTTCCAGACAAAGAAAAAAATTAAGCAAAAAGAGAAGAGGAAGAGCTCTTCTGACTCTATTCCATTGCCTTCTCCTGCACCTAAAATGTCCAAGTCATGTACTTCACTGACTTCTCCAGCTCCAAAAGAGTTGGTGGTATTGGAGTAATGACTCCACCAGTCATTCCCTCCGTCTGTTCCAGCTGCACCAGTTGCATCAGTTCTAACAGTTCTTCCTACTCACTCATCTCTGAAATCCTCAGATCAAGGTGTGCCTCAAAGCTAAACATTAAAGCCAAGGTCTCAAAGCTACCTTCAACACTGACTTACTCAAATACATAGTGGCTTCAGGTTTCACGGTCCTGCATACCATTGCACTAGTCTCCATCTTGGATCTGACTAATGCTTTATCACAGAGGATGCAGTCATTTTATCTGTCTACATTGTTAGCTTAAAACTGTGGAGCAGTGTCGATGCTCCTTTCCTTCATCCCTTTGGCAAAGACCTCTGCATTTGAGATGTTTGAGAGAATTTTGGCACATCAACTGACATGGGAAGGGATGCTCCCAACAATGCTTTGGCAACACCCTTATATCCCAGTTTGTTGCCATCATCCCTCATCATCATTCCCAAGGATAGGCTAGCTCTGACAGCCTAGATCCATCCCTTCAACAAGGGCATGGACATTTCCAACTCTTTGGAAGATTCTTCCCACCCCCAGAAGTGCAATGCAAGTATAAATGTAAGAGGAGAGACACTGATTCCTCATAGGAATCTCTCACTGAGGACACAGATCTTTATAAAGGGAATAGTTCTCCCCATGAGACACCTCCTTTGGTAAACTCATGGCATAAAACAAAGAAGAAACTGACCCACTGACTCCCCTTCCCCAGATGAGGAAGTGTTCGATACCTTCAGAGCTGGCGAGATGCAGATGTGGTGGAAGCTATTCTACATAAATTGAATGAAACTCTCAGGCTTCCCAATGACCATCCCTATTGGATTAAGGAACCTCTGATAGATGCCATTGTGGCTGCAGTAGCCAGGATGATGAACCATTTTGGAAAGCAAATGAATGCTTCAGGAGCATTTTCCCTGAATCACTGAACTGTGTATCACATGTGACTCTGTTCCAAAGGGATTTGGCCAAGCAAACCTTAGATTCCCTATGGCGACCTTCCAGTGATGGACACAAGGAAGATAATGAAGACTCAGTTACCCAGCATTTTGTCTATTGCCAGTCTCAGGTTGAGGCTAATGTCTAATTTAGCCAGTATTGCAAAAAGGGCAGTGGGCATTAGCATAGCAATTTACCATAATTCCTGGCTGACACTATAAAACTTTGTGGAGAACTTTAAGGTGTCCTTCCTGAATGCCCTGTTTGTTGGATTATCACTCTTTGGTCCCAAAGTTAAAGATGCATTGACAAAAACTGAACAGGAGAGAAAAATGTTCTCTGCTGTAGGAGTTCACTTTGTTTCCCGTCGGCAATCCTTCTGTAGATACCAGAGAAATAGCAGATGTCTATGGTTTAAGAATTGTAGCATTTTTCATGTGACCATTCTACAGATATGGACATTCATTGCAGAAGGGAGTACTTTAATGGATGCTGCACCGGAGGCAGAGGGGATAAATGGAAGAAAGATTTTAAAGATCCCTTTTCAGGCAAAACATTTCACCATTCTTAAGAGCATGCCTGATTACTCTCCTCTGGTGGCAGCATACCTTCAAACCATATCAAATTACTTGGTCCTTACTGAGTTTTGGGGTCCAAATAATGGGGTGCCACAATTCCAGAGTGGCACCCCTTCATTTCAGATTTTTTTTCCAGGTTTTAAATTTTTTTCACAATTTTTTGAGCTGACGTCATCACGTGCATGATGACGTCAGCTCCGTCAGCCTGTCAAAATTGAGCTCAAGGGCTTTCCTGGCTGGCTGGCTTTTGAAATCTGCGAGTGCACTGAAGGAAGCAGGTACTGCTTATTTCTTTCCTGGCAGGCAAATCTGTGAGCGCTGCACTTAAAGGAATGTCCTTTTCTGCTGGTACTGCTTACTGAAGGAAATGTACATATTTCTGTTTATCAACGGCGTTCCTTTTCTACTGGTACTGCTTATTCCTGTGAACGAACGTTTCTGGGCTTATGGTGCATGTGTATGAGCTGAGCGGAGTTAATCAGCTGCACAGACAGACGGAGTCTGCTTTTAAGGTATGCACTGTTTGTTTCTTCTCATCAGTGGAGTAGTGTGTGTGTGTGTGTGCTTGTGTGTGTGTGCACGTGTGTGCAGGCATGTGTACCCCCAAGTGAATACACCTGGTGGCTAGAGGTACTCTGGTTCAAACCCTGTACCTTGGGTACAGATAAAAAGAGCCTAAAGTCCCTAATCACCACTTGTAATGTATGACTCATATTTTGGTTTTCCGGATTTTTGTGGCAAATCACTAAAGGATTGACTTTACTAAATAATGACAGGCATTAGAATTTCAGCCTTCATATTTTTCAGAAAATAAATGGTAACACAAAACCTTTTATTCTAGCAATTTTCTAAGTTTGTAAGATCAGCATTTGAAATGTGTCCATGTTTTGGGGCTGTATTCCCCCATTATTGGCTTTGTCCAGGTTTTTTGTGCTAAGAGGTTGAAAGCTATGGTGAGAAGTGATAACTGAATTCACTAAATGATAGCTATTTAAGTTTCATTCTTAATGTCTTTCAGTAAGCTTCTGATTTGGTATAGTGGTATGTTGCTCTGACTGTAGTGCACAGGGTCCTGGGTTCAAGACTTGGCAGTGAAATGTATGGTGGTAACACAACATTTTATTCTAGCAACTTTCCAAAATTTTACAAGCAGTGTTTAAAACATATCCCTGTTTTTTGCTTTGTCCCTCCCCCAAAAAAAAAAAAAAATTGAAAATAAGTGCGAGAAGCTGGCTTGCACTACAGTCATTTTATATATATATATATATATATATATATATATATATATATATATATATATATATATATATATGTATGCATTGTGTGTGTAAAAGTATACTTTTATGATGGAAATATTCTGAATTGGGCAGTTTTGTCATTATTGGTTCATGCATTTTGTTTCATTGCCTAATGCCCACTAGAAAAATGTACAAACAATAAATTTAAAATGCGATTTGTGTGTGGGGTTTTGTCATTATTGGTTCATCCATTTTGTTTCATTGCCTACTGGAAAAATGTTCAAACCAATTTAAAATGACCTCTAACTTAAGTTTAACAAGTGCGCTGTATTATACAAGGAATATAATTTAATAAAGTCAGGAAGGTGCATCAAAGAATGTATGTATGTTTCTTGTTTTGTGTGCAAGGGGCCTATGATTTGAAAACAGCCCAAAGGTAATCTTTATTCACCACTGGCTATATGCATTTTCTTTAGATGTGGTGTGGGTTTCAGTGCTGTTTCAATGAATGTGAGTTTCAAGGGCAGAGAAGTTTTGATGCCAAGTCTATTTTCATTGTGAGATAGTATTGCTTTGTTTAGCAGATATCTGTTAGTGTTTGTGCATTGTACTATAAAATGTAAAAAATAAAATCCAAATAATCATTGTAGAAGTAAAGCAGTATGGACACATTAGTGTTTATGGTAAATGGGGTGAAATAGCCAGGTAATGGGACATTGGAATGGCTGCAGGGGGACCCTGGTGCCATATTTTGGTTGTCTTTCAGTTTGTGTTTGAAAGTTGGTATCCCACAATTCATTTGAGTGGGTAGGGTTACGTAATTATGCATGCAAATTTTACGTTCATCAGCATACAGATTTTGTACCTATTTTTCATGGGCCTTGTCCAAATTTTTGATGTTTCAAGGTTGAGCAGTATGGTTCGCAGTCATGTGGCATTTTTTTTCCTTTTACCCTCAAAGTTAGTCATCCATCACATAGGATTCCTGTTTGTAGAAAATAAAATCCAGAGGCTACATTATTCCTTTTGTTTTTATCCCAAAACTTGCCACAAAGGCACTTCCAGATGTTTTACCCAACTAAAAAGGGGCCACAGAACAAGATATTTCACAGCTGCTTCACAAAAGAGCCACCATCCAGGAGATCTCATCCGACCAGAGAGGATTCATAATCTACTCAAGATTTTCTTTAGTTCCCAAGTAAAAAACAAGGACCTCAGGCCCGTTCTAGTCCTCAGTGGATAAGTACACAGACAAAAAAGATCAAGTTCCCTGCAGTCATGGTGCATTCTGTACCTCCATTTCTGAGAAAGCGTGACTGGATGTGCTTGATAGACCTTCAAGATGCCTGCTACCATATCAAGCTGTTGAGACATTCCAGGAGATTTATCCACTTTTGGCTGGGAGTCAGCCATCACCCATTCTGAACCTTGCCATTTGGCCTCACCACAGCCCCTAGGTATTCACCAAATGCATGTCTGTACTAGCAGCAAATCTCAAGTTGGAAAGGTTCCAAATTTTCTTGTATCTAGATGATTGGGTCCTAGCTGCAAACCCAAAGGAAATTCTGATCTTAGCAAGAGACTACTTATTCCATTTGTCAGCCTTTGGATAATTTCTGTAAACTTTGAAGCATCAGACATGGAACCCACTCAATCCTTAGTCTTTGTAGGATGCCTTGTAGACATAACTCAAATTGTAACGCTTCCAGAGTCTAGGCTGATCTGCCATTGATTGCAGATGCAAGTACAGAAGTTTCCCAAAATGGACATTCCTCAGGCTTCTCTCATACTTCGCCTGTTATGCACTCTGACAGCCTCCATCATTGCTAGTTCTCCATGCCATGTACTTTACGAGTGTGTTACAGTGAAATCTGTCTTTTCAGTGGAATCTAGCACTGCAGTCTCCCCTAATAATGTCATTGCTATGTCACGAGCATCTAAAATGATGGAGATGTTCCCCTTTAGGCCAAGAGGCTGACCATTTGTTCTTCTGTTACTGTTTGCCACTGAAAACAGGGATGCCTCCTGTCTCGAGTGGGAGGTCATTACAAGGGGAGAGAAGTCAGAGGGGTGTGTAACTCACTACAGGACCATGTTCATGTCAGTGTTCTTTTGATGGTAGCAGTCATGCTAGTGTTGCAGTCACTTCAGGACAACCATCCCTATTGTGAGATCTCCACCCAGACCAACATCACCTCTGTGGCAGGTACATCAACAGACAGGGAGAAACCCACTTTTGTTCACACTGCTGGGAAGCCATTCAAATGTTATAAGGGGCTATGTCTTCCAAGTACTTACTAATAGTGCACATTCCAGGTCGGTCAAATCTGATGGCTAGTAGGCTCGGTTGCTGCATATTAATGCCTCACAGATGGTCCCTCAACTGGGCAATGACAGCTGAAATATGCAGCCACTAGAGCTAGCCTGCTGTGAACTGTTCACCACTCTCCACAGTACCAAATGCTGTAGCTATTTTGCTTTTCTCCTTTCTCGAGGACCATCACTGAGGGGAACTGTAGTCCATCTGTGGCCATCTGGACTCCTGTACACTTCCCCTCTTTCTGTCTTGGCAAAGTTACTACAGAGAGCATTTCTGTGCAAGGCAGTAGTCATTTTCATTGCTGTTTTCTGGCCCAAGCAAATGTGTTTCCCTTTGCTTTGGCCTCATCTAACCTGTTCACCATGGTCCCTGGATCCAAAATAAGATCTGTTTCACCCATTTGTCAAGCCTCACCTGGACATAAAGTCCCTTGAAATGACCCCTTGGTTTCTCCATTTCCAGTGATGACCAGTGACACTGCCTTACCTTCCAGAGGCATACAGAGTCTGACCACCTCTCAGAGGCAAAATATTAGAAAACTCTACAAAAGGAAGTGGGAAAGGTTTTCTTGTGGGCTTAAAGGCCTACACCCCTTTTCAGAACTGGCTCCTTCTGGCTTGCAATTTTTACAAAGTTTTTTCAATTCTGGATCTACTTACTCGACCATTGTATCCCACCTAATCATCTACACTAAAATTTGCATTTGTTTATTGATGATTCAGTTATCAGCTCTGTTTTTGCCACTGCATTCTTTGCTGGTTGCAGTATTCAATTAATTTGAATTAGTAAGTTGGCATTTTGTCAGGTGGAATTGATGAGGGCAGCTAAAACACATTTTGCAAGGGTCAGTACTGGGGCAAGTAATAACTGATGTAAGTTAAGGAAATTGACAAAAAGATTTGCTTCTCAGCTGTAATTCAGAGAAATAGTGTTATGCACTTAATATGGAGCTGTTAAATATTGTTTAAGTATATGTTGAGAGGAATAAAGGAATAGTGGGGAGAAGGGACTTAGAGGTTCTAGCACTGCTTGGATTCATTTCCAAGATTACACAATGGTAGTAATATAGGTTAAAAGATTGTTGTGCAAACAGCAGAAACAAAATCCAAGGACTTGGATGTAGTTATGCCATGCTTTAGATCTTCCATATTAACCCTTACATTGAGTTCCTCATTCAGTTGTAAGCAAAAAAGGCCTGTTGGGGTGCAGGCAAGACTCATTAAATTGATAAGAGGAAGAGGAGGCTTTTTAGTAGAGAAGAGTGTAAATTTTTTTTAATTAGTATATAGGTGGAATGGGTTGAGGGTTGCCTGAGAGGGATTTTCCATGCTGTGTTTTAAATGAGAGAGGTTAGATACCGACCTGGGTGGTAGTTGACAAGGGTGGGTTAAGAAGACATCCTTTCTTAGAGTGGTAGATGGATGGGAATTGACTGGACTTACAGCCACATGTGCACCGAAAATGATTTGTAGGTAAATTGATTAAATGGAGGCACAGGTACTAATTGTTCTTTTAAATGAGTGCAATTTTGAGTGAAAACGTGTGAAACAGCATTCAGCCTTTCTTCAAAACTGATAAGCACATTTCCCTTGCAGAGCACTGTTTTTGTCTGCATTTCCGTACTTATTAAAACCAACTGAAGTTTGTACACCTCTTAAGTAGAGATAATTCTTTTCTCTGAGCTCCACTGACAAAACCATGTTTCTTCTTTTGCATTACCTCACACTTGTCCGATACACATTTGTAAGGCTAGCTAATCAGTCAGCTGAATCTGCTAAGCTAGCAGCGTTTTTTGTCAGCTTTTATTGTGTATTCATGTTTTTTAAGCTACCCTTACATCCTTCTGTTTCTGTCTACCACTCTTACACCTGCTTCCCCATCTCCTTTCCATCTCTGTGTTGCTTTCCTACTTCATGGTGTTCATTAGGTTTCTGTATTATTCCTGTTTCCTTTCTGTTTTCCTTAATTCTTTTTTTTCCCAGTGGTTTGTAATAATCAGCTAACATTGGTCTCCTCTTTTCTCTTCTAAACTTAGGAAATGACATCTAAGTCAGACTTCTTTTCCATTTGTCTTGTCTCCCATTTTTCTTATTCCATTTAAAACATATATATATATATATATATATATATATATATACACACATATATATATATACATATATATATATATATATATATACATATATATATATATATATATATATATACACACATATATATATATATACATATATATATATATATATGTATATGTATATATATATATATATATATATATATATGTATGTATATATATATACATACATATATATATATATATATATACATACATATATATATATATATACACACACACACACACACACACACACACACACACACAAATACCCTAATCTTTTCCTGCCTTTGTCCTTCCTATGCCAACTGAAATTATGTCATTATATATACTACCTGCAACGTCACCACTCTGGGCTGGTAATCAAAGAGCCTGAATCCTCACCACTGACACTGGAGAGGTATTTTCACTTGGAATACAAATAGATGCACTCAGTATTTCCAGATACAGACCTGTCTGCATCAAGCACAATCTCACTTAAGAGCACACAGGCAAAACAGTCAGCCCGAGGTCTGGATTTCTTTATATCTTTCTCCCTCCAGGGCCCAGTAAGGCTCCCCACAAGCACAGCTATAGGATTAAGTCCTCAGCTGAGTGTCCAAGCCAAGTCCTCCAGCACCCTCTCTGTGAAACCAGTGCTTCGTGTCCTTGCAGACACACACAGTGAGATTTGATTTTTCACACACACACACACACACACACACACACACACACACACACACACACACCTGGGAAAAGCTGGCACAGATTTACCCACTATACCCCCTTCTGCCCAAATTATAAGGTAGTTAATCACTGCCACCAAACACTACAAAGCCATCTACCTAAGGCTATTGTAAGGGTACCCAGTTATGATGAGGGAAATTAATATTAATAAAAATAGTGTCAGTAAATGCAAGTACTCTCAAAGGTTAAAATATTCTGTAAAGGGACCAGCCACAATGAAAAATTTAAATATATTTAATAATAAATAATAAAAGAATATGAAAATACAAAATATCTATTTACAGTAAACACCAGAGTTTCAGAACAGGAAATATTAAAAGTAACACAGTTGGAAAGATTCACATAGTTACGACAAAACATTTCTTAACTATTCTTACTATATTTTCCTAACTGATCTAGAGAATTACTGTTGCTATTTACTTAATAGAGCAAGTAAGATAAAGTAAGTGAGGGATCCTTCTATGTCAGGTTCCAGAAAAACAGACTGCTGCTGAGACTTCTGTCTCAACTAATATTAAAAAAATATTTTTGTACAGAATGACATCACATACATCTGGTCATCTGACTTTTGATTCCCGTGCAACCCCCCCCCCCCCACCCATTGCTAGAAACTGCCAGGATTTAGTACCTACATGTCAATAATACACACACACACACACACACACACACACACACACACACACACACACACGCACACGCACACGCACACGCACACGCACACGCAAGCATTTCTCAGATATGGTGCAGCTTTTGGAAGTCATATAACAATTACAAACTTCTGCTCCTCCTACAGAGTCTAACAAACTATGCTCTTACAGGCATTGCATGTCTGGCTTTATTCAAAACTGTGAGATAATATCTTTATGGCCTAAGCCCTGCAATTTAATTTCTTATTATTTTTGATGTTTGCTGAAGCTGGATTGTGATTAACCTCTTCGCTTCCAGTATCCTCTGTTAAAACATATACATTTAATTCAGTTACATGTATATTTCTTTTCTGTCCAGCAGGGCACACCGTTGGTACATTTTTAACACAATTATCTGTACAAATCAGTCTGATGTTCAAATAACATGTAATGCTATACTAAATTCCAGCTAGCTGTGCTGGCATACATTACGCATCTGCTACCTACTTCTCCTGGCAAAGCTGGCAATATCTCACATCACACTACCCATTTCTCCTGTGGTATGCAATGTGCAATGCTTTTTTATAACTTAGCTTCTCTTAAGAATGGTACATGCACCTGAATTTTTTTAAATTTTCATACGTTCTTCTCTTTTATTGCAGCACAATATTATATCCTCTGCTCCCTGTTCTGTTTTCTCTATACACCAGATTGGAAAACTTTACATCTGATGTTGTAAATCTTCATTAATTCCTTACTGATAAGACTTCGGTGCTCTCCTCGGAACTGACATGGCCGGTACCAAGCTCGCACCAGCCAAAAACTCAAAGCTAAGTCCTACTCACAATTTCCCTCTCATAGTCTGTCCAGATCCCGTTTGCGATGTTCCTCGTTAGGCGTGCTAAGCCTTTCTCTCAAGCTAAGTGTAGCTTTTTTAGTGGTTCTTGGTAGTTTTATAGACTGATTACCTTCCGTTAATCAGTTTTTTCTTCTAAGGTTCTCTCTTGATCTTAAATCCTATTTTCCTGACTAAACCCTACCCTCTAATAAACCAGGAACCAATACCTCCAAAAAACAAAACGTAGGAAAAAGGCACCACAGCCGAAGTAGAGATGCTATATAGTAAATGGTATTGCTGCCACACTTCAAAGGAAATCCAAGGCCCATAAACGCTCCAAACAAGATTTATTGAAATAAAACAATTGCAAGTAAAATGCGTCGACCTAGGTTTCGTCCGTTTACACGGACTTCTTCAGAACAACAAATACTGCATAAGAAGCTCTTAAATATCTTTCACATTGTTAATTAATGAGCCCATTAACCAATCAACTGCACATAAAAAAGTTTTAAAAAGACATTTTTGAAAAAAACATGTTAAAAAAGCCACAACAAAACGAAAAGGCAGCTAATGCACATAATATGTAAAACTGTCGAATAAAGTAAGCTCCACTTAACAATAAGAATATACTAATTTTAACTAAATTTAACTAAATTTGTGTACATAGTGTAAATATGTAAAAAAATAAAATTCCCTTAAGCCTAAAGATGGATTAATATATAAAAATTGTATAATCTTATGAATGTGTATATGTGTGTGCTACTCAAATTAATTCTATGGTACAAAGTAATCATACCAAGATGAGAATATGTATGGGGAAATGTAGTGATCTAATACACAATTAATATCTGTACCAATTCCGTGCAAAAATGTTTATATATCTAAAATAAAGGAGTATGTTATAATTAATGTATATATATATATATATATAAAAAACAAAATATGTATGTTTTAAAAATTAGATATGGGGATACTAAACAGGTACAAACCATAAATATTTACATATGAATAAATTATTGTTAGTGTATGAAGTTATGTAAATGTATATACATGTACCAAAATATGTACAAATATGTGTGATGATAAATATAAAAAATGATAAAAATGTAATAAATGTATATATATGTATGAGAAATGTTAATATATATAAAAAAATCTATATATAAATATATAAATATATAAATGTATAAATATATAAATAAATAAATAATGTATGTATATGTTGTATAAAGGTGTGTCCAATATTAAACTTGTTTACCATGGAAAAAATCCCACACGTGTATGTATATATATACCCCTACTTTACATGTGTGCTGCAGACCCTTATAATAAAAGGCATAAATAGTGTACGTAGTAGAACTATATATTCTAAATCAGAACTATGTTAGTGACCCTTAATATTGTTTAACCATAAAATAGGCTTGATGCTAATATATTCATTAAGTCCAGGGTATTGGTGAGCATTAAGTAATATCTGCATCCTCAATTCTAACATATCTAAATTATATTTAGTTATTTTGCCCTGTAAATCCATGTTCTGATGTGAAACACCAAAAAACTTAAAATAATGATTTTCATATTGATTTATGTGTCTGGCTAGGGCATTTGTTAATTTGTTGTTTTTAATGTCCAATAGATGTTCTTTGACCCTGTCCCTCAGGTGCCTACTGGTTTTGCCAACATAAAACCCTTCACACTGTTGGCAAACAGCGATTTACTTGCAATTGTTTTATTTCAATAAATCTTGTTTGGAGCGTTTATGGGCCTTGGATTTCCTTTGAAGTGTGGCAGCAATACCATTTACTATATAGCATCTCTACTTCGGCTGTGGTGCCTTTTTCCTACGTTTTGTTTTTTAAACCCTACCCTCTACCTTGGTAGTTCTTTCATACCATCGTTGGTAATACTACTCCTTCCCTACCTTGGTAGGCCCTTCCTTTACTTTTTGGTATTTCTTAGTACCATGGCTGCCACTCCTTCCTAGCTATCTCTTTAAAAAAAATGCTATTCCTCCTTACTATACTTTCTTCCTGTTGTTTGTTTGTTATAGTATTACAGTACAAGTGTGTTGTTTTGTCATAATGTCGGATAAGGCTAAGCATGTGTTCAAGCAGTGTGATAAGTGTGGGTGCAAGATGCCCAACTCAGACGGTCACACCTGGTGTGTTTATTGTTTGGGCGTTGACCACATTTATGTATATTGTGATATTTGTTCTAGCTTCAGCAACTGTACATTGGCTGAACATAAGAACTAACTTATTCTGAAGGGTATGCTGAAAACACCCTTCTTGGAGGCTCTTTCTGGGATGGACATCTCACCACCTCCTAAGCATAAGGATGTGAAAAAACAGAGAGAGAAACAGAGTCACTTGGTTTCGACATCTCCGTCCTCCTCGGAACCAAGATGACATTAGGCTTCTCCCATGCCATCAGCACAGACAGCTTCGGCACCAGAGTCACTGTCTTCTCCCTCGGTGTCAGCCTTGATTATGACACAGGCTCCTACCACTGTACCAGCATCAGCACCATCCCCGACCATGGTACCTATGTCTTACATGGCTCCACCTATAATGACACCTGCAGTTCCAAAGATTGAGCACCTTGCCAAAACCAGGTACTCTCCTTCTTATGACCCTTTTTTGGGACAACAGTTCAGTCCATTTATTGAGAGACCAGTATCTTCATTGGCAGCTTTCTTCAGGTCCACCAGGAGTCTTTCGGAATAAGATGTAGCGAGGGTTGTGGACCAGCTTTTGGCAGCTAGAGGATTACCAACCCTGACCAGGTCTTCTCTCCCTTTTGGAATGGAAGCCTTCATGGCATATTCATCTGTCTATCCTCCTCCAACCTCCTCCCAGGTCTCTAAGACTTTAGTACCGATGTCCATCCTGGTGCATTCTGTCTCAGCTCTGACAGCGGAGGCTTCCCTGTTGGCACCGATAACTCTTGGTGCCATGGCTCCTTTGGAACTGGTGCACCCTTGGAGCAGTGATTGGACTGTCGGCACCGTGACACACAGTTCAGCACCAATTTTTTTCTATGGTGCCATCTACAGTCACGGCTCTCCTGGCAGCTACTGGTTCTCTCGGAGCTCCTCACCTGGAGGCAGGCTCCTCGAGGTGGGGTGTCACCCCGGTTCTGGGCTCCCATCCCTCCTCGGGCAGGCCTGCTTTCCAGGTGACGGAGAGGGTCCTCGCATCAACAAGCTTGCAGTTGGCACCATTGGAATCGGAACCAGAACCCCCCTCTTGCATGCAGCTGTCCCAACCGCCTACTCTGAGATCTCAAGCACGGGAGCCGCAAGACCTTTCCTTGAAGGGAACCCTTTCTCCAGAGTCGTCCTCAGAAGACCCCACTGGGGAGCCACCCCAGAAGAAACTTTGCAAGAGGAAGCATCTTGATTCCACTGAGGAATCCATCATCGAAGACACCGATTATGATGAGGGAGAAGGGTCCCCATGGTCTCCCCTGGAAGACGTCTCATTCTGAGACGTTCTTGAGATCCTCAAGCAGAGGGGAGACTGGAAACCCTCCAATCCTTCAGAGGAATCTGTATTCTTGCAGGCTTTCCATGCTCGACCATATACTTCCTGGGTGACCCCACCTGCAGATGAGCTCATTAGGCTTATTGTGCAGCATGTCTGGAAGGCTCCGGACAACATAGAACCTGTCCCCCGGAGGCCAGATAAAATTTTGTCCACGCCTGAAGACTAACCATCTGGTCCAAACAGCTGGTAGTCGATTCCATGGTCGTGGCGGTGGCCACCAAGAGGGAACTGGCAGAAGATAGTTCCACTGTTCATCCCCTGAACAGGGAGTCTTGGGATTTGGACAGACTGGGGAAGCGGAGCTATGTTTCAGCGACCTTTGACATTTGGTCACTGAATTACCTGGAACACTTTATTCGCTTCCAAAGAGACCTAATCTCGGAAATGTCTGCCTCTTTGATGGGGGATACTGCCTGAGGAGGTGCATGATACTGTTGCCTACCAGCTAGCTATCCTAGAATCCATATTGAACTCCTTGATGCGCTCGGTTTCTCACACTACCAAGGGGGAAGCTTGAGCAGCTGCATCGGGCATCATCATGAGATGGCATGGTTGGATGCATTTGTGTGACACTGCGAACCCTTTCAAATCTTCCTTTGTCAATGCGCCTGTTGACGAATCTTCCCTCTTTGGTCCCAAAGTAAGAGACGCACTATCACGAAGTGAGAAAGACTGGAAGACCTTGGCTGCCATAGGCATATGCTTTTCCATGACCCCCCCCCCCAGAGATCCTACTCCAGGAATCAGAGGGGAGGAAAATTCTGGTTCAGGAAGTTCCAAGGATCTTTTCGTGACAGTCATGAAGAGCAATCCCCCCTAGGGCAGAGGGGGCAACTCATCCAGAAGGCATCCCTTTTAGGGCAGAGGGGGTTTGTGCAACCAAGGTGCTAGGGATTTTTTCCAGTGCTTCTGAACAGCGGCCCGATTGCTTTCCTCTGGAAGCAGTTGGGGAATGATTCTCTCTGCCCCTACAAGCCTGGCAACTCATAACAACGGCTGCATGGGTGCAGAGAGTAACATCCAGAGGCTTTTGAAATAAGAAATTAGTCAAGTTCTCCTCCTACAGACCTTTGTACCAGCACGCCTAGTACTACAACTATTAGACTGTGTGGGAGCAACCATTACCTTAGCACCCCTGGCGAGATTGCACATGAGACTACTAGAGTGGCTTCTTTCATCACAGTGGTCACTCTTAACCCACCCACTTGACCACATGATATGCTTTACAAACCTTTGCAAGGAAGAAATGCCATGGTGGATGAAGCCAGAAACAAATCTTTGGTGTTGACTGTTCTGTCTCCCCAAGGCCATGGTGGTCATGGATGCTTCCCTGTTAGGGTAGGGGGGCATTTCCAGGGAAAGACGGTCCAAGGCACTTGGTCCCCCATAGAGGCCAATTTGCACATAAATGTCCTGGAATTGAGGGCAGTTCTCTTAGCGTTGCAAGCGGTCCAACCATCCCTTCCTTCTGGGAATATTGCAGTACAATCGGACAACATGTCTGTTGTATGGTACATCAACAAAAAAGGCAGAACCAGATCTTATCCCCTATGTCGGGAATCTATGAGAATTTGGCATTGGGAAATGGCTTCCAACCACTTTTTCATAGCAACGCACATTCCCAGGAGCTCCAGTCGTATTGCAGACAATCTGAGCAGAAACATATTGATGCCTCACGAGTGGTCCCTCGACCCAATAATAGTGGCTCAAATTGTCCGTCGCTGGGGCAGGCCTTGCTGCGACCTTTTTGTTTCGCCCTTAAACAACAAATGCAGAAGCTACTTTTCCCTGATCCCCCCTCAATGGAAGTCACAAAGGGATGTTCTGATGCACAGTTGTCCCCCTGGTCTTCTGTATGCCTTTCACCCATTTCCCCTCATCCCAAAATTTCTACAGAAAGCTCAAAGGTTGAGAACCAAAGTGATCCTCATTGCCCCTTATTGGCCCTGTCAAGTCTGGTTCCCATTCCTATGGCCTCACCTGATCCACAGCCCATGGATCCTGGCTCAATCTCAAGGACTGCTGACACCCAAATCTCCACAGCCTGAAGCTCACAGCTTGATTTCTCCATTTCCGATGATTGCCAGGCTACCTGATATTTCTTACCCTGTTTACGAAATCCTCCTGGCTTCACACAAACCATCCACCATAAAAACTTATTTCAGTAAGTGGACTAGCTTTTCTATATGGGCCAAAGAACAAAACATGGATCCCTTTTCTATGACTATTCAGAAGGTCCTTGAATACCCTGCTACATGCAGGAGCTTCAGCATCAACGATTATAGTACATTTAGCAGATATTGTAAATTTTCACAATAGAATCAACAATTCATCAGTTATGTCACACGGACTGTACAAAACATTCATGAAAGGAGTTTTACATATTAAACCTCCTGTCAAGCCCCCTACAGAGCCATGAAACTTGACATTGGTGCTTTGGTTTTTAACAAGTCCTCCTTCTGAGCCTTCTAATTCATGTGATGTAAAATTTTTGTCTTGGTAAACCTTACTCCTAGTAGCCCTTACCTCAGCGAGAAGTGTTTTTTCTATCAACCAATCTTTTGACCTACCAGTTTTCTTTTCCATCTTTCAAATAAAGGGGAGTATCTTCTACATACCCTTGATGTTCATAGGCAACTTCGTTTTTACTTGGACAGAACAAAATCTTTCAGAAAACCGGATCAATTCTTTGTAGCTTTTGCAGGACCCAGGATGGGTAAGCCTGTTTCCAAAATTACTTTATCTTCTTGGCTCAGAAACGCCATTACTTTCATCTACCAACAAAACAAAATGTCCTTGCCTTCCAAAATAAAGGCTCACTATACTAGATCGATAGCACCCTCAGTGGCCTTTCACTCCAGAACCTCTATGGACGATATCTGCATAGCAGCCACTTGAGCAAGACCACATACCTTTATCACTCATTACAAATTGGATTTGCCCCCCAGGGAAAGAGCATCTTTTGGTTCTATTGTGCTCAGGTATACCGTCCTTAGGGCCATCCAGGACTAAAAGTAGCTGAGGAGTCGGTCCCATCAGTAAAGAATGAATGAAGATTTACATCAGATAAAAAAGTTATGTCTTACCATAACATTCCATCTGTGTTGTAGATCTTCATTCATTACTTCCCACCCTCCTTCCCCCTGCCTGGACTCCTGCTGGACTTAAGGATTACCTTATTAGTCAGGGTATCTGCTCAGAGCCTCCTGCTATGATTATCATTTTCCTTTTTTCTATAAGGGCGAGCAAACTTGATCTGAAGAGACTATGAAAGGGGCATTGTGGTTAGGACTTAGGTGAGAGTTTTTGTCTAGCGTGAGCTTGGTACCCGCCGTGTCGGTTCTGAGGACGGAACCAAAGTCCTGTCAGTAATGAATGTATGAAGATCTACAGCAGAGATGGAATGTTATGGTACGACACAAATTCTTTTTCTTTTCCTTCTTACTTCCTTATTTTAATGTCTGACATCCAGCGTAAACCAGTGGTTTCTTTCTATTTATGTCCAGGTGGATCCTAGCCCTTTTGCATCTGATTCTTCCTTACAAACACCAGCATCTGCTACCAGAAGTTTTACTTCACTGCACCAGCCAACATTTGTGGTACTTGGACAAAGCCCAGTTTAGTATGCAACACCAGCAGCATCTTTTCTAAGTCTAAGAAACCCATCAAGCTTTAAGCAAAATTTTGTTAGTTGTTTTCCTGTCTACCTCCATTATCTCTGTTAGTAGGAATGTTTTGTAAGTCTGTATACTTCCTGTTCTAACTGCCCTGTAGAACCTCTCTAAGTGAATTTTAAGAGGGCCATGATGGGGTGCACAGTGCTGGATGTTTCATTTTGTCCTGATCCTTTTATGTTGGGCTATTAGTAGTAATTTAATGTGATGTAGGTATCTACTTTGTCACGGTGTACTCTTTGTTTATTACTAGAGTGCATCAGTATTGAGACCGTCAGTGCATTGTGCATTCATCTGATTTGTTAGCATTAACTCTTTACCATTGAGGTGCCACCATTGAACGTCTACCAGTATGTATCTCCTCATAATTCCGGCTAGCATGATTTGTCACCAGTACAAAACCATTCTCCCACTTTCACCATTTGAACAAATTTTACCAGTAAAATTTACCTTAACTAACTGAGGTTACTATAACTGCCGTGTAAAATGTCAGGAAGCTAAAGCTGACACTTGACATTTTTGCAGGGAGAAGGCCCCATCACCCACTTTTCTAAATATACTAATTATGAGATAGGTCAACCTTAATGGTATATGGCAAGTTTTTTCTACCCCCCAACGTTCTGCAGTCTTAAGAGACTAGAACTGCAGTATGTAGATTGTACTAAAATAAATAAAATAAAAAAGGTCCCAGAATCCCATTCTGAGCAAATGAACATTGTAGCACGTATATCTACTGCCATTGTGCCTTTGGTATTGTCTGCTAGAGTACTTTTGAGAATAGTTTTGGGTAAACTCTTTCCTCTAAAGAGGACTAAACTAAAGAATAGTTCTGCTAGTATGTTGTTGGTACTGAATCCTAGCTATTGTATACTGTCAGTGCTAGTTTTGCCAGCATATTCTAAGTACTGAATCCTTACTGTTACATATTAATACCACTTCAGCCAGTTTGCTCACAGGACTGAGCTCTACCTGTTACATACTGAATCCTATTTGTTAAATATGTCAGTGCTATTTCTGTGGCTACATTCTCGCAATTGTATGCAAGCAGATAAATGTTCTGAGTACTAGTTGTGCCAGGATGTTCTCAGGTCCGAATTTCTGCCTTTGTTTAATTTCTCCAAATGCTTAATTTTTTTTTTGTTTGTTTTTTTCTTTTGGATACCTTTAAGGGGAGTGGAACCCATTTCTAAGTCAGGGAATAATTAAAGTTCATGAAATTAATTTTGATTCAGTCTTTGATATTCAGTAAGAGTGTTCTCTTTTGCATCAATGTGCTGTCAGTAGTGTGCCTATATTAATTTGAATTCTGTTGAACACTGTTGACATTTCAGTGATGAATAACTTCGATACCACTGACCATCTGGGTTCATTGCAAGTACTGCTTTAGTACTTAAGACCATCTGGTAATGTAAGGATGACTGTGAGTGCTCTCTTCCACATCTACTTAAAAATTCAAACAAAAAATTTCCTCTTGAAGTCTGATTTGTGCTAATACACTTGGAATAATTGGTAAGGACAAAGGTCTTCTCTTGAGCTGGATTAATGAGGTTTCCTCTACTATGTGCACATATTCTGTGCTTGTCAAGGAAATGACTCCCCAGGCCCCAGATAAATGGAATCTGTGGCGAGATTGCTAGGAAACCATAAAGCAGAGAGCACAGATTATATGTATGTATGTGTGAATATGTGTGCGTAGAGAAGAAAATCTGCAATTAACTTGCATCAGTTTGTAATTTATGAGTCCCTCAGAAATCAGGGGGTTTAAATGAAGGCACACATTGTAGGTGTTTTGAAATACTGGTAAATGAAAACGGAGGAGGGTTGTCTAATGAAGTGTGGGTTTATGAAATGTTTAATTCATTAGTGCAAAGTGACTGCAGTTTTTGTAGATAGCATATTATAAAAGTGTGTCCTTATTGACAGGTCCCCGTTTGTCAGTGTGATAAGTATGTTTTTTATAGTTTTTTTTTTTTTTTTGCAAATACAGTTCAGTTATTGGAAATACAGTTTGGGAAGTTTCATTGTTTTGTTTCCTAAACTGTACAGACTGCATGTTTGTAGTATTATGTAGCACATGGACATTATATCATAGCGCTAAAGATAAATTGCAGGATAGATTATACCATTTGACCTGAAAAGTGTAGCCATCAACATATGTCCGGCCATTAATTTTCACTAGGTTGTTATGCCAATAAGGCACTCTCTTTTATAGTATTTAAAATATCTATGCCTTTTTTGTTTTTACCACAAAACAGGTTTTACATTCTATTATATTATTTTTATTTGCACTAAGAATAATCCCTGATGAGGGAAATTCTTGTTACAAGTTCTAGTTTGTCGACTTAATAAGGAACAGGCTTGTTTAGCGAGCTGTATAGAATATTTTGTGAAACTGAATGAAAAAAATGGACTTTGATGGCAGATAGAGGTTGTGCTGCTCTGCTGTGCTTCACCTTGAGTGACTATTCTCCCTATTTGATAAATCACATTCTTGCCTTTCTTCATCCTCACAATGGCATCATATTATATGTGCTAGAATCCACCGTTTGTCACAAAACGTTCATGAGTGTTGTTGCTGTGTTTTCATCTTTGCAAGGACATCAGTTGCAGTTATCTCCAAGGAAAACAGATAAGATGGTACTGAGGCTATGGACAACAGGGCACAGTTAACTGTAAGGAAAGCAGCTAATATTGTACTGAGGCTATTCCAGTATCCGTATTAGTTCATTTATTTTTGTTTACCGGTTAAACTGAGTACACATTGTTTTCAAGGGAGATCTGGGGTAATATTCATACTGACAAGGGGACATTTGGCCAGGAGATCATGGAAATTGCCCTTCTGTTTTCTTAAAATATTGTTGGATCTTTTGCTTACACCTGAGCTATCTTTAATTCTGATAGGTGAAGCCGTAGAACTTACTTAAATTGTATGGACTAGAAGAAAGGGAGGGATTTTATAAAGAAAATCGGCAAGGTTTGGGGAGTCAAATATATATGGTAATATATGAAAATAATGCACAAGTCTTTAAGGGGAGCTAAAGCTACTGGGCATTGTGAGCCATGTGATGCTGCCTTCTGTCAGTCTCTTACTCATTCATCTTGAGAAAGTATGTTAATGTGTGTAAACAGGGGAGGACAGAGACACACACACACACACACACACACACACACACACACACACACACACACACACACACACACACACACACACACACACACACACACACACACACACACACACTTCAGAATCAGAGTTATACACAGGGCCGACCTTAGCTGAAATGGTGCCCTAGGCAAAGTAGTGCTCCAGCACCCCTTAAGCCCCACACACACCATACTCATGATACACTCCTATTTGAGCCGCAGCCACAGATATGTCACTCCCCATGAAAGCCACTCCAGTTACATCCTTCAATTTTTTTAAATGTAGAAAATCAGTTTCTGCTGTAATGGATTTTGCATTACCAAGCATTTTCCGAAAGTTACGAAGTCCATAATTAATACCAGAGTTCATCTGACAAGTAATAAGATCAAATGTTAGAACCAGATGAGAAACACACACACACTTTACTTTATGACATAATGCAGTCCCAGCAGGTGCCCAAAGCTGTGCCATCAGCTGTCAGGTACCACTCACCCAGGCATATTTCTTGTGGTCTCCAGTCCCTTTCTTCTTCCCTGCTGCTCAGCTCCACACATACATGTACTGCTTTGACATCTGTAGTGCTGCTGCACTTTCACATCTGTAGCATTGCTGCTGTGATCTTTATTAACAGTGTAATTAAGACATACTGCAAATCAGTCACAAAATCTCTCTGCTCCTGCTCTGGAAATGTTTTCTCCACTATATCTTTCTGTAAAACCAGAACCTGGTCTGCCCTTCATTAACATCTACTTTAATGTATCATTATCCAAAGTATCTCCACTTAAAAGTTGTTATGACTTCATCTCTCACTTCCCTCTCGATGGTCTCTGCATACGCTATCACAACCATTTACCTAGGCTCTGTCATCATGGATTTACCCCCATCAATGTCCCAGGACAGAAGCCCCCCCTCCCTCCACAGCACTTCCTCCTGAAAATAGTTGTGGACCTTTCCCCAGTGCTGTTCAGAAATTTTACCCAAGGTATCCCCAAAACAATAGGCCACAGGCCCCAGTGGGACTACCCAGGTCAACAAACCATACATGCATATATACCACACACATAGTTATCTTTATATATATATATATATATATATATATATATATATATATATATATATATAATAAAAACTACCACATTTTTGAAACCCATAAATAGCAAAAAAAAAAAAAAAATGTATGGAGCAGATACAAGACATTTCTTGCAAGAGCAGAAGATTAGAATGTGTTAATTTACTGGAAAAAATAGATTGCCCTGCTGGAAAGGAATAAGCAGACTGGGTTAACCATGCAGGCTTTATCTGCTTTTGTAGTGTGTCTAGTCCCCCCCCCAACATTATCTGCCTAGTGTTGCCCCTTCCTGCACCCATTTGACCCATTTGTTCCTAAGTGATGGTGAATGCCTTGTGTCCAATTACTTCTTAATCAGCCCATTCATTCCCTTTGGAGGAGGGAGTGATGCAGACACCCCTCTTGACCTAGGCTAACACCGTCCTGTGGCAGCTGTGATACTGCAGTTACTGCTACTTGGAAGAATATGTCGTTGTGTCTTTCGGCTTTTCCCAGTTAGGGGTCGCCACAGGGGAACTCCGGTCCGCTAATGATTGGTAGTAGATTTTTATGTGCCGAGTTGCCGGCCCTGATGCACAACCTTCAATGAAGGTACGCCCATTCACGCATGTCTCCACATAGAAGACGCTCTAGCTGAGAATCGAACAGGACAGCGTCTTACTGTGAGGCGACAATGCTACCGCAGCACCACCACCGCAGTATAGACTTGGAAGAATATGTTAATGACTTGAATATACTCACCCTCCCCTTATTCACTGGTAGTGTGACATCACCTTGACCCACATGTTGCCTGCCTGATTAACCCACAGTGGAATGTGGCAATGGGTCAAACCACCTCCATTTTCCCTGAGCAGCTGGTACTTGTCCGTGCCATGTGGCATGGCTGAAGATCTCTTTCCCTGCGAGAGGATTCTTGATATTTCATTTCCATGGGTGTCACCTATGGAAAACCATTTACTGGTTGTAAATATGGAAAACCATTTACTGGTTGTAAATGAGGAGCTCTTGATTTGGAAATGCCTTGTCTACCACCTCTGTTGTCTTATCCTCAGCCAGACTAGCCCATTCTTTCAAAAAGACAATATGCATGTGTAAACAGAGCCAGGCACTCAGGTAACAGGCAGTTTTTCAACATTGAGTAAGTGGCAGTTTCCAATGCCTGTTTCAAGAATGTCTGATGTGAATATCTGTGCCACTTCAACTTTATCTTCATTACATACGTCTGTTAAGCACTATTGATTAGCTGTCAACTTGACAAGTCATGCTTCCTTTGGTACAGGGTTCAGTCTTCTGTTTTGCCTTTAGGCTGTTTTGGCTTCTGCCTTTCTTTGAAGGTAGTGTTTAACTTCCTGGGATGTTACACCACTATTAGCTGTTGCAGTGTGCTTGAAGTCATGTATTACAGATGTGTGAGTACTCTGTTTTCTTAGGTTTGTAGTTGCCTTCATGGGCCGTTCTAAGCCTAGCCAATTTCCCTCAAATGTGCAAATCAAACCCTATACCATGAGTCTATGAGGTAAACATCTTAACCATTTTGCCGTCCACCATCCTCTGTCATTTATGTGTGACAGGTAGAAGAGAATGAGATAGAATTATATAGACAGATCTCTAAAACATGCTGAACAAGTATCACATACAGGTGTAAAATACATTTAAAACAGTAGTGGCCTGGGCAAATCTGAGCAATCAGCTTTATAGAAGCACAGAAGTCAAGGAGAATCAAACCAAGATTTATCTTTTTACGTTTCAGCTGCATTTGTGCAAGGAAAAGCAGGTTGTGGTTTCCTTCAGTTTCTGCTCTGTTACATATGCATTTAGCTCCTAAATAATTTTTTAGGCTAGCAAGGACCTTCCCATTTTGTTTAACTATAGTTTTCCAAACATTTATTCCAAAGATAGAAAAGCTAAGAGTGCTGAGTCATATGTATGGCTGGCAGGGAATTGGAGAAGGACCACTGCCTGCATGTGCTGACACTCACGTCCTGCCCGAGATGAAACTAGTTGAAAATCAAACTGCATGTTACCAAAATGAACCTGTGTGCCAGGGAGTTGTTTTGCTTTTTTTTTTTTTTACCTTTGAAAACAATGATGCATCTGTTTAGGAGAGGTTACATGAAGTAATAGACTTCAGTTCAGTTAGCAATTTTTAACAGTTCATTTGAGAAGCTGCCTTAAGGACAGGAATGTTGTACTTTGGTAAGGGATATTTAAACTTTCTTATAGCACATGCAGCCTTATTCTTGAGTAGGCTAGATATCGCATTGAACTTTTTTTTTTTTTTTTTTTTTTTTTAAACTTGCAAATATCAAAATTCAGGGCAAGTTCTAGCCTTTCTCTCATGAACTTGTACTGTTAAATTGTTTCAGTAGTATCTGTCCTGGAGAGCTTGATCAGAATAAGATGAGTAACATCTACATAAAAAATGAAGCTGATAACCAGTAGGGTTAATGAGTTAGCTTTAATGAAGGGATCCAAGCCTTGAGGGGCCTCTATTTCATTGACTATGTAATTGGACTAGACATTATAATTTGAGACCCTTCACTCATTCTGTCCAGTGGAGCTCTGAAAATTTGTATCATAACTTCAAAGGGGAGGAGTCTAAGCTTTTTGACCAAATCAAATTATATCTTCACTTAGGATCATAGCAAGTTACTAGGCTACTGGCCCTGAGGCCCTTATAAGCCTAGCCAATAAATTAGCCCATGTTCCCACAAGTCAGCACCCAATGCCCCTGTCCAGCAGGGCCATAGAGAATACACCCCAGGGATTCCACCTATTTCCCATCCAGGTTCCTCTTAAAGAGGGATAATGAAGTACTCTGCTTGACGTGCAGAGGGAGTCTATTCCACAAATGGGGGAGTCTCTGGGAGATAAATCTGCTCCGCCAGCAAGTCCTGTTGATGTCGCAGACCTAGTTGAGGTTTTGCATGCGGGTCACGCAAATGGAGTTTGGCTTGCAGACATGTAGCAATTTCATCAAGGTGGGGTTAGAGATTGCTCTGTATGCCAGACATAGATAACCTCTGAGGAGTCTGTATGAGACAGAGTAAAGGGACGGGCTTTCAAACAAATGTACATCTCTCCGGATCTATAGGGATTACTAAAGAAGTGTAGATGTCAAACCCTTCACCACAGACAGTTTTTTTTGTAATGCTAATATTCTTTAGGTTCTAGGTCTTAAACTGGATTTTATAAATCATAGTATAATATTTTGTAAACAACTTACAGTATCTCAACAACCACTCAAGTTATACACACACTTTTTGTAGCATTCTGTTCATTCAGCTGAGAGCTTTCATATGAGGGTAAGTATTTCTGTCTGTGTTACTTGATTATCAAGGCATTTAGAAATGCATGAAATTTATGATGATATAAATAAATACTACATGAACAGCAATTTCTCTTTTCTTGCACCAAACAGAGATCAAATATCAACACAGTTGTGTTTCCCATTGTGTAAGCTTTAAGATTAAATATTTTAATACCTTCTATGTAATATAGTTTTGAAATTATTAATGCAACTATGAACAAGCAGAATTTGATGGCTATAGGATTCAGTAGTATATAACTACAGAAACCCCTACAGGTGTCGGCCGGCTCTAATGAGTTAAGTAGCTGTGGAACATTGCGTAGTGGTGGTCAGATAATAAAAGTCAGGATTTTGTCTGTCTGTGCCGATTCACACTGTAAAAAGCCTTCACAAAATATGCAAAGAACAGACTGGTTAACTTACCCATACTTAAGGTCTTGTGTATCTCTGAGTGTAAGCACAGATTTAGTCATGCTTGCATGTTTTATGAAAGCCATCATTCTAATTAAACATCAGTCTATATACAGAGAGGTAGTTACTGTTGTAGCTCTCAACTGCCCCTGATATAACCTCATATTTTTGCCTTGCCACTAAAACCATTTTTGGCTTTGTGGTAAATCACTTTGTCAGTCAGTAGTGCCAGACATTAGAGTTTCATATTTCATTTTCTTCAGAAAATGCATGCTGATGCAAAACCTGTTGTTCTGCTATCTTACTATGTGAGCCAGTGTAATATTTTAATATCGTCCCTAGTTTGGGGCCTTTGAAATTCATATTTTTTTTGCGTCATCCCTCACCCTTGAGCAGATAAGTTGATGGCTGTGGAAGTGGCATTTCACTTGTCAGCAATGCTGTTTCCTGAAAGCTTTTATCTACACGGTTTGCTTTGAGTAGTGGCATGAAGGCACACTTATCCAAAGTTCCAGAAAGGAAATGAAAGCGAGAGCTGTTTATATGTGACTGCACAGAGGTGAGGGTGTCACAGGCTGTTCATGATTCTAGATATAGCCCTTTTTAGTGTATTTGTCCAAATTAGGTTGACTTTTTCAGCCAGTGATTCACTTGCATAAATGAAATTGCTTACAGAGAACTTGTCAAATGCCTTAGCTATTTTGCAGGGAGATGTATGTGGTTGTTTTCTCTTATTTATAGTAATAAAACTGTTTCATTGCAGCTGAGTGATTTATTTCCCATCAAACTCTACCAGGAGTGCCAAGGAAGGGTAGTTTGCCTTTGCTTTGATTCCATGTTCAGATTTCAAATCTCAGATCATATCAATCCATAGGATTGTTTCAAGTTTAAACATCCCACAGTCGTACCATTTGGAGTATAGAGACCTCCAAGGTTTGATCTTGGGTTTGCTACTTTCCACAATCATATGCCATCTTCAGGGTATCAAGTACTTGAAAGGGGAGGCACAGCTTTTTAAGTGTCTACTTAAAGATCTATATATGTCCAGACACCTTATGGTCCTCATGATTGCTTGCTTAGCATTGTTCCTATGCCCCTATATTAGAAGGAGAGAGTTGTTACATCGTTCCTAAAGTTTCTGTGTGACTTTACATAGACCCTTAGGAACACATGGAAAGTGTGCATCCCCCTTGCAGATAGGAGGCCACTTATATTTGACATGCTAACCATTGGTTTGAAACTGTAACAAATCCAAGCTGATGCTATGGCTGTGCATGCCATCTTAAGGGATTCATCTGCTCTGCCTCTCCTTCATGTCTGTTAACAGTCCTCTTGACTCTGTGTGAGAAGTGAATGATCTTGCAGTTATCCTTAATGATTAGCTGATGTTTGGGGAAAAGTTGTCAGCTATGGTACCATCATCATGCTTTCATTTGAGGGGTACTTTCAGAATCAAGCACTCGGTACCTCAGGAGGATCTCTGTTTTCATTTACACATTGGTCTCTCTTCAACTCCGCTATTGCCTTTTACCTTGGGCTTCCTGACAGAGACTCACCGACTGACTGCAGCTAGTGGAAACTCATCATTGAAGTTAATAACTGGCACATTTGTTTACCAAAATATTTCTTTTGTACTGCCAAGATTACATTTACTTAAAATGTTGATGTTGGTTTATTTCTCCATGAGTGACATGGGTCACTACTGTTTAAGACATTTACTTAAATTGTACCAGTCAATATCTGCAAGATTTATTTATTTGATAACTGGATAGATGCAAATATATATATATATATATATATATATATATATATATATATATATATATATATATATATCTTTCAAAAAAGCTGTCAAAAAGAAAAAACTTAAAACTGCAAATGGTCAAGAACATGAGATTTGAAACTTCAAAATTCAAATAATAAAAAAAAAGTTATATTTTTAAGTAGTGCTCCCTGCAACCCCAACCCCTTGCTAATAAATAAATATACCAATTCCAATCACACACTAAGAGAGAAAACTGTATATTATTTCCCATATGCTGTACAGCAATCTCCATATCAAAAGTTTCAAAACTTCAGCATTGGTCTCAACATTTGCAGTTCAGTTTTGAGTTTGAGAGCTTACATATATATAAATATATCCCATGTATATATATATATATATATATATATATATATATATATATATATGTATATATGTATATATATATATATATATATATATATATATATATATATATATATATATATATATATATATATATATATATATATATAATATATATATATATATATATATATATGTATATAATATTACACATACACACACAATGTGTGTGTATATGTATATATATATATGTATATATATATATATGTATATATATATATATATATATGTATACATATAAGTATGATATGTAAAACACTTGAGGAAATGTAATAGTAGTAAAGTAAAAAAAGGAAATGTAATAACCACCACCACAGTCTCCCATAATAGTTTTAAAATTTAAAATGTTTAAAATGTGGCCTGTATTGATTATTTATTATGTTGGTAGGTAGTTAGTCTGTTGGGTTGTTTACTCTCACTCTCTTGGGAGCAATAGACAACATTTCTCTTAATTTTTTATGAATGAGTATTGAAAAGGCAAATTGTTTAGGTAACTGGGAGGTAACTTTAATTTCTGCAGATTTCTGGCAAAAAAGGAGCAGAGTTTGAGTTTAGAGTCATCTAAAAGTGAAATTTTTTTTTTTCAACAGTCAACAGTCTTTTTTTTTTTTTTTTTTTAAACTCTGTCTGGTCTTTAATTTATGATCCCCCTATTCCCTCTCCTCACCCACACTCTGACACCAGTCTCCAATAGGGAAGGCAGTCTCTGACTTGCAGTCCAAATTAATTCTTAGGCTCTTTCCATTGTATACTACCCTTCCGTCTCCAACTATCTGTTCCCAACAACGTGGCCCCCCGACAATCTTGTCCAGCAAATTCCAGCCTTCTCCTGCCCATCCCCAACCACAGTCTAGTTTGAAGTCATTTTGTCTTGTAGGAAGAATGGAAGGTGAAGAGGGTAACCCACATTCCAGCTTATGAATAAGTTCTTTTTTGGCTAGAGTTAATCTTGGTGGTATACATAGAAGGTGAGAAATTCTTGTGCGTAGTTTCAGTTGGGAAAGGACTTTATTATCTTATCTGTGTGGGTAAAAAAATGTAAAGTCAAGGAAAGATCTAAGTATTTGTACTCCATAACTAAGGTATAATATTTTGTTTGCCTGTTGTTGTAATTATAAGCAGCTGAGAGTACTTGAAAAGGGGTGCAAACACCATAGCAGTACATATCCTTCCATGTCACTGTTGCAGTATACTTTACTAAAGGGATTTCCTGCCATGGGTAGCCCAGTGTCCAACCAGTATACCAAAGCCTTAGGATTTTATAGACATCATTCATTACGGGTATGCTCTCTGCTAAAGGCGTAGAGTGTAAAGATGAAATACGGATGTACATACCATAGAACTTCTTTGCTGCCAGTCTGAATGCCATCATTGATTGTCTGAATGCTCCTTCTGTGCTAGTTACCAACGGATGTTGCAGGTAAGTGCCTTGTTGGTTTCTTCTTAGCTTTTCTTCCTGTTTTTAATTTTATGAGTTTACATGTCATCCAGAAAGGGAAAATGTCAGTGTGGGGGGTAGATTCCCCATAAGGATTGTTGCGAGCAGTTTCTTTTATGTTTGGCTGTTTCTAATGACCATACGAAGTGGTTCTATTTGCCATGTGTTTGTCCCTAAGACCCTGCATAGTCATCGCTTCTCATTGTCCTTTTACCTGGAGAACCAGTCTTAAATTGTTGGCACAGCGTGCTATGGGGGGAATTTTCCCATCCCAAGTGTCAGCTGTCTGCCAAGAAAAAGGCCAAAGGAGTCCGGTCTAATTCGGCTGCTGTCCCGCCTCCCTGGACATCTCTCTTAAGGTTGATGAAAGCCCAGAAGATTGTGTGGTTGTTGCATGGGATTCCTCTGCTGTGATCGTATCAAAGGCTGGCATGGATTTGACCTGTTGCAATATCCTGTGAGGCCCTGCAGTCCTCCTCTCTGAATGTTTACAGGGAACCTTGACTGATCATTTCAGTGGGACTGAGGGAAATTCCACCGATTCTTGTTCAGGAGGAGACTCCTACTACGTTAGTTGAATGTAGGCAAAGGTCTGAACCTCCTAGGGTGGTTAGGGCAGATGTCCCTCAAAAGAAAAAAACGACAACTTAAGCTGTACACTAACTACTTACCATAGCCTAATACTTGAAGTCAGTATTAGCCTTTTAATCCCTCCCTGCTACACTACGTATGAGAAGTTACAAGTAGGACTAGAGAACCCGCCATTTTCAAACGTCTGGTGCTTTCAGACTTAGTCGACAGCTTAGTTTCTTCATCTAGTATTTTGTCTTTAAAAACGTTGATATTTAATTGATGATGCCTTTGTAAAAGAGGAATTTCTATCATTTATAACACTGAACGTGAACAGACAGTAGTCTTGCAGTTCTAGATGGTCTTTTTGTGTATTTAGAGCAGTAAAAGTTACATTAACTATGAACGTTGTTTAAATTGTTTAAATCTTTAATGTTTTCTGTTTAAAACTGTTCTAGATAGTCTTTCTGTGTATCTAGAGCAGTAAAAGTTACATTAACTATGATCTTTCTGTTTAAAACTGTATTTAGAATGTGTAACACGTGTACATGAAACAGAGAATTAGTGTCTCGTTTCAGTTCAGTTTTATGCCTAACAAGTGATATTGCCAGCTGTTAGTAGTGAGTTGCATGTATTTTGCTCTTGTATTAACCAGTTACTACTGTTTATGTGCATTTATTCAATAGCTTGTTCTCAGAGTAAAGTGAGGCATTTCAGTTTTGTCCTGGCAGCTCGTATTCCAGCAGAAACGGCTTATCTAGCATTAGCGAGTGTCTTACCCTAGAATTTAACTGAACACTACTGTGGATGCACTTTTAATAAATAGCTTGTTTTAGAATAAACAGAGGCATCTCAGTGCTATCCTGATAGCTCATGTTACAGCAAAAGGGCAACTCTATTTAACCTATGTTATGAAAGTTATTTTTTAAAGAGCACAAGCTGCTATATGAGGAACTAGTAACTGTATTAACACATATGACTTAATGTAAGTGCTTTCTTGGATTACTACCTGCAGTAAAGCTATTTGTTGACCCTAAGTAAGGTGTAACTGTATGTTAATGTGATAAAAGATAAACACTGTACAAACAGAGCTGATTTATTGCTTACAGCTCCAGGGAACCGCTGTGTACCGCATTCTCTCTTAACTAATGTGCATGTTGAATACGCCTACTTGTTTGGTGGTTATATGTTTATATCTGATAGTCTCACTCTGTATGTATGCTTATTTTTAGGTAGGCCCCCTCTAAATAACCTACTAAAGGTTCACCAACCTGAAAGAAGAATTCCTGAACACAGCGCCCACAAACCATCTACCTGGAGTCAATTCTACCTCTGCTTAAGGTCAATACTCCAAAACTGCATTTAAATTGCATAGTTGGTATCTCACTGTCCTGGGTCTAAAGGCACCTCTAGTTTGTCCCTTATAGCAATCTGGCTCCCTCAAAACACTAAATTAACCTGGCTGCCCTTAGCATTCTATACCTGTATAACCTAAGGTAAATTGAACTCTGCATATTAAAAGGGAAGTCTGACTCCTATCCTGTAACAAATATCCTGCTAGAGTACAACACATATTATAAACTCAGTCCATACCTAGATACCATTCCAGTTAATAATTCAGCTTAAGACCCTAGTATAAAACAGTACTAGATTAAACTGTAAAGCATTTATTTATGAAACTTAAGCTGTATTTCTTTATTTTACACTAACTACTTACCATAGCCTAATACTTGAAGTCAGTATTAGCCCTGCTCCGCTCGCCCTCACTGCATTCGGGCTCACTTCACGTGTCTCCCTACCCCAATTCCCTCCCACCCCCAGTGTCCACACCTTTATAGGTACTAAACCACACCCCTATAATTACACCCTATCAGCCTTACCATCCTCATCTTCCCCCCTACCTAAACTCCCTATCAGCTCTAATTATCCTATATCTCCCCCACTTTACTACCGTCTTACTGATCATCTCACCTTTGTCTACTGAGGCTCTAAATAACAAATATTAGGCACCAAAATCCTCTATTCCATTATGTTATATGACTCTTTACTACCCATTCTGCTAGCCTCTTATGTACTCATTATGTATGAAAACCAACAACTTACTGAGTACCAATTCCCTGCAGGCCACACCACACCCCTAGCTGTAGAATATCACACCTATACCTACACTACAAACTATGGGTATAACCCACATCATTTTCACTACTGCAATGTAACCCCCGGCACATTAGCACTAAATCCAAACAATACTGCAAATTGTTAAACTCCTAAGGTTCATTACTGAATATCGACTGAGCCTTATACTCAGTGGTGATATACACCCCAACCCAGGCCCATCAACCCCTAATATAATATACCCCTACTACCTGTAACCTAAACCACAAAAATATAAACAGCAGATCAACTAACTCTCTCCTGGTATGTCATCTTAACATCAGAAGCATTAACAATAAGATACAAGATCTGCATGCCCTCCTAGCTGTCTACTCCCCAGAGATTCTCTGTTCATCTGAGTCCTGGTTAAAACCCTCCATTGCTGAGAATGAAGTGGTACCACCTGGGTATAATATACACAGGCTGTATTGTGCTTCCAGGGAAGGAGGGGGGGTATTTGTACTCTATAAATCTGAGCTGAACGTAACCACAGAAGTTATTCAACCACCTTAGATTAATAACTCTGAAATATTAGCCACCAAATTGCAACTCAACAAAAATAAAAGCATCAACATCGTCTGTATGCATGTTCCCCCATGCAATAATGTAACCACATTTGAAGACACACTTCACTGGCTATC
Source organism: Protopterus annectens (assembly GCF_019279795.1). Lineage (NCBI taxonomy): Eukaryota > Metazoa > Chordata > Ceratodontiformes > Protopteridae > Protopterus > Protopterus annectens. The sequence goes on from NC_056738.1 coordinate 505,820,319, forward strand.
AGGTAATTATCCCCAAGAAACCCTAACTCTAGAAGACTTCAGTATTAACTGGGGTTCTTGTCCCACAGAATCCTCACCTACCCACATCAACCTGCATGCATTTACTCAAACCATAAACACCCCTACCCGACTAGGTAAACCCAACCAAAAAGAAAGTATTCTCGACTGGATACTCGTTAACAGTAACCCTCAAATATACACTGCTGGTACCCTCCCTGATGAGCTAAGTGACCACCTCCTCACTTACATAGTTAAGCATAAAGCCATTAGTCCGCAACAACCCTTACTCAGAAAGGTAAGAAGCAAAAAAGACCTTGATCCTGACAAGTTCCAATTAGAACTGAGCTCCTGTTACTGGTCTATGCTCAAGCACCTCCCCTTAGAGGAGGCAGTTACCTATTTTAATAATAAATTTCTCGAAATCCTTGCTCTACATGCACCTGCCCGCTTAAAGCGAACAAAAGGAAAAAACGCACCATGGCTCTGTAAACAGTCTAGACTAAAAATTACCAGTAGAAATAAACTCTGGACTACATGGCGCAGCACTAAAGACTCCCTTGACCATGTTAAATACCAGCATGCTTGGAACAAAACTAAAGATTAATCTTACAGGACAAAAAAACAATACTACTGTAAATTACAGGCAGCTAACCAGAGCAAACCTCAGAAGTTCTGGGCTGGGCTGAACAATCTACTTCATCCTGGAAAAACATCTATACCTACCCCCACTGCCACCACTGACAAAACCCCATAGGAGGTTGCAGATAGTTTTAACCATTTCTTTACCAAAACTATTCAAGCCTTAGCCATCCAGTTACCTCCCAGCTCCCCTGGCCCTGATATTACCACCACTAAAAATCAACTCTCATTTATCTTCAAACCAGTGTCTACATCACTTATCCGTAAATTGATCAGAAAATTAAAACCCACCATGCTCTCTGCTGACCAACTCCCCGCTGAGTACCTGCAAATAGCAGCAGAGGCCATTGCCTATCCAATCTCAATCAACCGCACCATATCAGAAACGAACATTCCCACCATATGGAAAACATCCTACGTAATCCCACTACATAATGGAGGTCCCTCAACTGAATATTCCAATTGCAGACCCATAGCAATACACTCTCCTCTAGTAAAAATCATGGAAAAATGTATACACAAATTATGAACCACCTAATCCAAAATCACCTCTTAGCTGATACCCAGCATGGTTTTCATCCACACCATAGCACAACCTCAGCCCTAATGACCTTTACCAATACCATAAACAATAACCGTAACATTAATCTCACATCCTCTGCCTTCTTCTTGGATCTTTCTAAGGCATTCAGTATGGTCGATCATCAACTTTTGATTCGTACCCTGCAAACTTTCTATCTAGATTCCAAAGCCCTTTGTTGGCTCACATCCTATCTTAATGGGAGACAACAGGCTGTCCTCTGGCAGAACAAGCTCTCTAAACTACTACCAAACACCCTTGGAGTACATCAAGGTTCCATATTAGGACCCCTACTGTTTTCCATATTTATTAATGACCTGCCGACCATCATACCAAACCAGCTGTATCCAGTATGCTGATGACTCCACACTGATATGCTCAGCTACATCTTCCACAGACTTGACGGCTGCCACCCAGTCTACCTTCTATACCATAGAAAACTGGGTCTCCAAGCCCCGGCTACTACTTGATCCCAAAAAAAAACAAAAAACAAATTGCTCTTATTCTCACCAACCCAAAAGTCTGCTCCCTTCTCGTTTACCATAAATGCAAAAGATAGGACAGTTATCTCCCCTGACCCCCATACAAAACTTCTGGGCATCATTATTGACAATAACTTCAAATCTGACTTACATATGAGTCTTGCAATCAAAAACTTCAATAAAAAAACTTGGGTCACACTATAGAATTAAGGTCTTCCTTACCCCACCAGCTAAGATGGCCATTGCTTGCTCCCACCTTCTTTCTACACTTTTATATGCCTCCCCCCTTCTCTACAACCTAAACAAATCTGAACTCAATAGACTCTCAACCTGTTATAATCACACTGCCAGGTTTGCCACAGGCCTGCCAATTAGAACCCACCACTGCATCAACCTCAAATAGCTTGGATGGCTGGAACTTCCCAGTCTAATCCAATATAATCTGCTGATATTGGCTAACAAAATCCTCTATAACCCAGATAATACACCAGCCCTCAAACATATTATCCTCTCCCATAGCAATCCAAGGCTACTCCGATCCTCGAATAAACTACAAATTGAGACAGTTAACATTAACAATGCAGCTGGGAATGCCCTCCTCGCAAACTCAGCAGGTAGAGCCTGGAACATACTTCCAGACGATATTACTCTGCTCTCCTAACAAGCCTGGCTAAACGCTCTGTATGATGATGATTTATCCATTAACTAGCTGCTGTTAATTCCTCTTGACTACAAGCAGGGGTAACTGTTATCCTGTAAACCTGTATTTTCATGTTTACCTTTGTATCTGTTTGAACCATCATATCTGTAGCTATGTCCATTTAATGTAATTGTATTTGTTGGAACTTATCTCCCCGGGCCTCTGCTGAAAATGGACATCGATCCAGTCGAACTATCCTGGTCAACAAATGTAAAATAAATAAATAAATAAAAATAAACAACAATAACAAAAATTTCCCCTCCTCCTAAATATCCCCAGCATGAGTGGCAGGATTTTACCCATGGGTTATTTAATGCAGTGATGGGCTTAAAACCTTCCCAAGGAGTATCTGTACTTGCTCCCCCTTGGTTCTGTACCCCACTCAAGAGGCCCAGAGAGCAGGACTCCTCTGATGAATAATCTGATTCTGGGGAAGTGTGTTTGGATATTTCTCTCAGATCCCATCTTCCTTGGATTATGGCTCTGAGGAGAAGATTCTCTTGCAGACTCTTCCCTTTGAAGAACTTTTCCTGTGGGATAGTATTTCTCAATTTATGATGGAATTTTTAAATGGGACATCTCAGGTTTCTTACACTCAGAAGAGGTACTATGAGCTCATCTAGATGGAGTCTGCTAAGCTTTCTGCTGTCCCTCCTATCTTGGCTGTCTTTTAGATACCATTTCAGCAGCTTCTGTGGCCACAGATTCTCAACCTCCAGCCCATAAGAAACTTGATAGATTTTACAAGTTGCCTGATGAGTGTAAGTTTCTCTACAAATGCCCTTCTGCTGAAACTTCTATAGTTTGTTCTGGCAAACCCTCTAAGCTTTTGCCTTCTACCAAATTATTTCCATCAGACAAGGACAGTAGAGCTATGGAGTAGCTGGGCAAAAAGGTATATACTGCTGCTACCTTGGCTTTTCAGGCTATTAATTTATCAGACCCGTACCACCAGGTATGTTTTAGCCCTTCTTTCGCAGGCTTACCAGGCAATCTCAGACCTTCCTCATTCTGAAAGGAAGGGCTTGACCCTGTCTTTACTGGGCTCTACTTCGTAAGTATCCCCCCCATTCTATTAAATGTAGTTATGATGCTGCTGGTGCTTCCTCTAGAGCTGCTGCTTTTTGTTCTGTTTTGAGATGTTACCCGTGGCTTTACCTCCAGCTTTTGCCTGATGATATTGCGGCTAAACTGTTGGATGCTTCTCTTGATAATAAGAACCTGTTTGTTTCTGCAGCTGCTGTGTATTTTAAGTCATGCAGGATAAGGGTAAGGCCTTGCAGGAATCGAAGCATATTTTTGTTTTCCCTACCCCCCAGTTCCAGAGGAATTATCTATCTAAATCTGCTTTTGTTTGCAAACAGCCTTGCCTTCCTTCCATAAGTAAGAAGGATTCTAGGTTTGTTCCTCATGCTAAATCTACTCACTCTCAGTTCTTGGAAACCTCACTTTGAAGACAAGCCAGGTTCTATCTGACTGTTTCATTCCCCTTTACCTACGCCAGGTTCCCTGTCCCTTCCCAATTAGTTAGGGATCACTCAAGACACTCTGGTTCTAGCCATCATCTGTCAGCGGTGCTTCATGGTATGGAAATCCCTTCCTCCTTTTCTGGGCATCCCTCAATCTCCTCCGGAACTGCTTCCTTTCTTCCCAGAACTACTTCAGGACCTTCTGGCACAAGGCACCATTCAGTGTGTGTGCCCCCTTCCCAGGAGGAGAAAGGGTTTTATTCCAGAATGTTTCTGGTTCCCAGGAAGGAAGGCACCTTGAGACCCATTTTGAACCTGTTTCAGCTCAACACCTTTCTGAAGATCCCATCCTTTTGGATGTTATTCCTTCAGACCCTGTTTCTTCCTATTCTTCCTCAGGCTTTCCTGGTCTCCCTGGATCTCAAAGATGCTTATCTCACATCGCAATTCATCCTGTTTTCAAGTAGTTTTTACATTTGTGTTTCTTCCTTGCATATTCAGTTCTCTGCTTTGCCCTTTGGCCTTTCTACTGCTCCAAGGGTTTTCACCAAATGCCTGGTTCCTGTGTTTGCTTTTTGCAGAATGAGAGGGGTTCATATCTTCCCTTGTCTGCACAACCTACTCATTCAGGCTTCCTCCCCTGAGACCTTGCTTCATCTCCAATATACAGTTTGTCTGTTACAAAGCCTGAGGTTTAAAATAAACTTCCAGAAATCAGGCCTGATTCCTTCTTAGGATCATGTGTTTCCCGGTTGTAGGCTCCATGCCAACCCTATGCCAGTTTCCCTACCTCCTCCCAAGGCTCTGTCTCATATCAACTGTTTTCAATCCTTTCTTCTTTGGGTTTAAGTTACATCCAGGGAATTTCTAACAGCACTAAGATTCATGGCTTCCACAATTCCTATGCTACCTCTTGCCAGGAGTCATATGAGAAAACTGCCGTGGTTCCTGAAGTCAGTTTGGCTCCGTCTGCCATCCTCTAGATCTTCTAGTCCCTCTTCCTCCATGCCTCAAACTTGAGCTTCAGTGGTTAATTCATCTGCTGTCTCTCAACCCAGGACTTCTTTTTCACCCCCAGTTCCCTCTCAGGATATTTTCTTTTGGATGCCCCAGTCAAAGGATGAGGAGTCTCTTTCATTCCCCTCATGATCCAGGATCTCTGGCCCACTCATCAGAGGTCAGACCACATCACTATCAAGGAGATGAGAATTCTCCTTTTCACCCTTCAGACCTTTCATTCCCTGTTTCTTCCACAGCTTCTCAAAATCTTTACAGACAATACCACAGTAATGTGGTACATCAACAAGCAAAGTGGGACACAGTCCAACCGTCTTTCCAGGCTAGCTCTTCAAGTTTGGGATCTAGCTGTCCAATATAAAGTGACTCTTCAGGCTGTATGCATTCATTCAGAGAAAAGCATCATGGCAGACTTTGAAGAGGTCCGCAATACAGACTCACAGGTGGATGGAAGATACAGCAAGAATCTTGTTGGTGACACCCTTGTGGCTCAGATAGCATTGGTTCCCTCTTCTTCTGCACCTAGCCAAAGGCAGTCACCACACATTGTTACCTCACAGGGTGCACCTACTCACACAAGACAAGGGATCTCTCATCCACCCTCATTTGTCCACTATTCAACTGACATTGTGGTTGATAGGGTTTTGATCCCTTTTAGTCACCTTTTTTTGGAGGATGTGCTTAGGGATCTGCAGGAGGCCAGGGAACTCACTACCAGGAAATCCTTTATGTCCAAATGGAAGAGATTTTCAGTCTGGTGCCTCGCTCGTAACCAGTATCCACTTTTTGTGGAGATCCCTCTGGATTTCTGTTATTTTTGTGGATTGCTCCATGCTGGGTTAGCATATTCTTCTATTAAAGGTCATCTTTCAGCTATTTGTGCTTATCTGCCAGTTACTGCTCCTTTGGACTGTAGGTTTGAGATCAAGCAATTTCTTACAGTTGTCCTTCATATCTGACCTCCCAAGAAGCCTATTCCAACTTCCTGGGACCTTATTTTTGTACTTTAAAAATGGACTCTGGCCTCTTTTGAGCCTTTAGGTTCAGCTTCCTTGCAGCATTGTATTTGGAAGACTGTTCGTCTTCTGGCCCTTACCTCAACTATCAGCTAAGAGAGTGTCTGAACTCCAGGTTGTTATGGCTGTTCCTCCTTTTTTAATTTTTCATAGGGACAGGGTGTCTATCTGTGCTAATATTTCTTTTATGCCCAAGGTGGTTAACAAATTGCCTCTTAATCAGTCTATTAATTTGCCCTTTCCTTCACAACAGTCTACTAATGTGAATGTTCTTCACAACTTGGAAGTGCATAGGCAGCTCAGATATTACTTAGATAAAGCTAAGGTAATTTACATATCTGAGCAACTTTTTGTTTGCTTTCATTCCAGATCCCTATGTTTGTTTTTACGAAGCAAACCATTTCTTCATGGATCTCTACGGCCATTTCTTTTTGTTACTCCTTTCATGTGAAGAGCTTTTCTATATCTGTAAAGGCTCATTCAACCAGGGCCATGGATTCCTCTGGTGCTTTTTTTTTTTTTCTTCAAAGGATTGGATACCAGTTCAATCCTTGAGGCTGTTACTTGGACCTCTGTCTGTACTTTTACTAAGCATTACAACTTGGGTGTTGTTTCCAAAACAAGAGCTTTTTCATGGCTCTTCTAGGCCTTCCTTCTCCCAAGTTTCCTCTTGAGCTTTTGTACTGTACCTTAAGTACAGGATACTTCAACAGTGATATTTAACGACATAGTACAGTTGTGTAAAATCTTACCATGACAGTAGATGTCCTTCTCTTCCCTGTTACAGTATTTATGCCCTACCTCCTCCCCCTTCTCTGTATGCTTCCTCCTGGATGCACATAATCCTCCTCCTTCCTTGGACTGTTGTTCCTCCTGTGCTATGCAGTTTTGAGGTATGTATGTATGTCAACGTTATGCCCTATGGCTTGAGCAGGCAGCATACATGTAACATATAATGTCTATAAAGTTCTAAGGCTTTGGTATGCCGACTGGATGTTGGGCTACCCATAGCAGAGAATCCCTTTAGTAAAGAATACTGCAACACTGAAGAGAAGAACATCTATTGTTATGGTAAGATTTTACACAACTGTGCTTTTTCTTATAAATGACCAAGAATTTTTTAGCCAGTGTCAAGTTGCACAGATGTGAGATGGATGATCTATCAGTAGGCCGTATTGTTATGTTTAAGGGTGTGGTAGGTGATAATTTATACCAGATTGGAAATCTTTTGGCCTGAAAGGTATTAGTAACTACATAGTAATCCTTGAAAGAAGCATGTAGCTGTTTCAAAGACACTTTTTGCAAATCTCTGTGGCCTGAAGTCTTAGTATTGAATTCCAGTGGATGTGAAACACATCTGTCAAAAAGCAGAGTCCAGGGGTGGAGCTTAGATGGTCAACTGAGAGCAGTGAATTTTGAGAGTTCCATAAACCATTATAATAATATAGGAAATTTTTATTATTTTCAAGTTTAAAACATCAGAAATCTATAGATAAACCACTAAACTACATACATATCAATTTTGGTAGTGATATACAAACATTTTCCTCTCAAGTAACTTGGAGATGTATTGAGTCACAGAATATGAACAACCCAAGGAATTCTCATCCAGATGCTGCTTTGAAAAAAAGAACTGCAATTGATGACATCTACCTTACAGGAACTATTTTTGAAGATGGATGGCTTTAAAAATGACTTGGAAAACCTCAAATTAAATTCTCAAAAAGAGACTGATACTCTTAAGGAACTATTACAGCAACACCATACAAAAATAACAAATATAGAGACTTCTCTAAATGACAATGAAGGGAGACTCAGAGAAATTCCAGAAATAACTTCTGCTTAAATAGAATACATGGCTACTTAACAAAATAGATGATTTAGAAAACAGGGAAAGGATAAACAACATAAGGATCTTTGGTCTGCCTGAAAATACTAAAGGTGAAGGCATTATTTCATTCTTAAACTGGATTCCTGAATTTTTAGACTTGAAAGAGGGACTTTCATTTGGAATTGAAAGGGCGCATAGAGCACTGAGGAAACCTGCTTCTAACTCAACAAATACTCCACCTAGATCCATAATTATAAAATTTCTTTCATTTCTGGACAAGGAACTATTAAAATCTGCTTGGCAAAAATCACCCTTAAAATACAGTCAAAGCCTGATAAGGTTTGACAATGGTTATTCTTCCAGAATACTAGAACAAAGGAAAACAAGTCTGGCCAATAATAAAACTGTTGAAACAAAACAACATTAAAACACAGCTGGCCTTTCCAGTCAAGATAAAAATACTTTTTGCCAATGAGATGAGAACCTTTAATGGCTTAGAAGAAGCTACTATATTCATCAAAAACAACAACATAGTGTCTATCCCAGAAGAAATGGAATGGATGGCCCCTACTCTTAAAATAATAAAATAAATAAATCCTTGGACTGATGCCAGAAAGAAGAAACAAAAAAACTCATTCCAAGATAGCGGTCCCCAAAAAAAATAACTCACTTGTTACCTGTTTTTATTTTAAAAAAAGTGTTTCTTAAACAACTGAGAAACAGTAATGATTTATTCAGAATGTTCAAAGAGTCCAATAATTCTTCACAAAGGTAGTTCAAGATGGGTTACTATTTACATTGTATATAAGCAAAAAAAGCAACATTTAATGCAAACATAGAAGTTTCTATTTCCCTACTTTAACTCAATACTTATAATTTTTCATTGATTTTACTTACAATAATTTAAGTAATTAATTCAACAAGGTACCATTCATCAGAGTTCAGACTCAACTGTAACAAATTAACATCCTATATAATAGCAGTAACAGTAGAGTGTTTTGGAAAAAAAATGCTGTGATGGAGATTAATGCCTTCTTCAGTTAGTATAATTTAGAAATGTCATGTTCATAGGTTGGTACTAGGCTATTGGCCCTAGGGCCCATACAAGCCTAGCCATAATAATTCACTGGCTGTTTCTTCCCACAACATTTACTTCCCTGGACCCTTGTCTAGCAGGGCGACTGACGTGATCCCCGGGGTGAATTTCCTATCTCCCATCCAATCATCAAGGTTCCTTTTGAAGAGGGCCAAAGAGGCCCTCTGCTTGACATGTATGGGGAGTCTCTGGGTCAGGAAACTATGCCTCCAGCATGTTTGGTTCATTGTGATGACCAGGATTAGATCCCTGGAGCGTGTCTCTCTGAGGGATTGGGATTTCTTTAAGTGTAGCATGTCCAACAGCTCTGAGTTTGATATGGTCTTGTATGTTAATCGGAAATCGCCTCTGAATGAATGATGTGCAACAGAGTATAGGTGGAGTTTTTTTAGACTGTCAACTTAGGGCATCTGCTTTAGGCCTGTGATTCATTTAGTGCAGTATTTCTGCAGCCTTTTGAGTTGTTGCAGATGTCTTGAGAGGTGCATACCAAATCAGGCATTGTATTCTATAACGGGTCTAATGAGGGATGAGTACAGTAGGACCTTTTTTCTGGGTTAAAAGCCCTTGGTGATGAGATGTGCTACATAGAAGGATTTCCTGACTGTTGTGGTGATGTGGTTATTGAAGGTGAGACCACTGTCTACCTGTGTCCCTAAGTCTGTTATCACACTTTGTGTTTATTGTACTGACACCTATGTGGTAATTCACGGGTACATGTTTTTTCCCAAAGGGGATAACTATACAGGATGTGTATCCCGGTTAAATAATAGTAACAAGCTCTTAGTACAAATGTCATCATTATTCTGTCTAAATATAGTTAATATCAATTAAGGCAGGTATCACAGCCACAAGTGCTGTTCGATCAATTCTGATATGGTGTGCATGGATGCAGCTGTGTCTGGCAGCTAGTACAAATGTCATTATTGTTCTGTCTAAACATAGTTAATGTCAATTACAGCAAGTATTATAGCTTTGAGAGCTGTTTGATTTAGCCTGACATGGTGTGTGTGGATGCAGCTGTTGAATGTTGCCATTTTCGTCTCCGGGAAGCTGTGGGTTGCAGCTTGTGATCGAGGTTTACTGATGCTTATGTATTAGGAAGAGACATTTGGTGTTTTAGCCTGGATCCAGGTGGATAAAACTGTGATTTGGGATATTTTGGCAGAGAATAGTTTGTTTGTACATCTGCTGAGTGAGAAGTGGGAAGGCTGGAAGAATGTGTGATCTCTTTTTGTGGCGACTTGTTGGGAGTTTTTTTTTTTTATGTTTGCTCTCTGTTCTTTTCCTAGTTGCTGCCTCGCTGAAAGGGAGGGCATTTAAGCATGAAATTGCAGTGAAGTGAAGCTTTGCTTCAGGTGCATCTCATGCCTCTGGTATGCAGTACACAAACACACCAACAGAAACAGACGCTCCTAGGTTGCTGTGGTAAGGGAGACAGAGTGGCAATAATGCTTAATGGTTCTGAGGAGCCTCTGAGATGATTTTCGGCAATGAAGTTTTTGGTTTTAAAAAAATATATATTTATAATAAAGGGGCTGTTTTAAACCACATGTACACATATTGATGGTCTCCCAGCACTTCCTTTAGCTCATTAAGTTGATTCTTGATTAAAAAAAAATTAATAAATAAGCGCAATTTTTATTTAAAATGTATTTTGGTCCAAACACATTAAGGACTTGGGTAAGAGTGGAAGTCTGAGTTATTGTGAAAGACTAGGAGCACTTGATCTTGTGCAGTACCCTTTGCAGTGGTCTGGGAGGTGAGCTTGCTCGGTCGTTTTGGGCATATGGGGATAGCTGATTCTAGGGGTGTTTGGGGTTGCCGGGAAGAGCAAATATCTGTGGGAATGGAAGGTGTGTTGAGTGGTTCACTGGCAGAGTGGCCACTGCATGGAACAGGACAAATATTGGTTTGCATATTTTAAGAACAGCCTGCAAACACACCACATGAACTAGTGAATGGTATTTTGGCAAAACTGGATGGGCATTGTTGCCCATGCTTGAAGTACTGATGTGTGTGTATGTAAGGATGGAAATATACTTAGAACAAATAAACTAGAAGGGTCTCATAATTTAAAATCTATGGACTGTATAAACATGGTTGGAAGGAGCTAATAATAAGAATAAGGATTACAGCTTACAGCTTCTCAAATAACTAAGCAACAGCCAAAAAAAAAAAAAACACAATAGTTACGTAATGTATGACTTTAGAAAATCTAGACATAAAATATATAATCATCATATAAGATGAAGCAGCCTGCTGAATTTAGATATTAAAGACAGGATTTAATAACATGGGCTTGTGTATAATAACCCTACTGTCTTAACTTGTCATAAATGACATACACTATATTGAACATCAAGGGGAAGCATGATGATTTTCTTATATAAATAAATATGCATAAGTCATGTAATTGCTTTAACTTGAATTGTAGTTTTTGTAACCCATCTTGGCCATATATAATACTTCAGCGGTTACCAAGGTAACTTAATGATTATACATGATATCAAAATGACAAAGTTGTTCAAGAGAAACAATTGAAGCCTGAACTTGAATTGTCACAGAATGTAACAATCATATTCTGAACAAATGGTAGTAAATTGACAATAGACACTCAGTTTAATAACATGGGCTTGTGTATAATACCATTACTGTTTTAACTTGTCATAAATGACATACACTAAAGAGAACATCAAGGGGAAGCATGATGATTTTCTCATATAAGTAAATGTGCATTCTCCTTGTATAAATGGTATGTCATCTATAACATGCCTATTAAAACTCAAAAGGTTAAATAGATGACAATACTTTATAGTTGCATCAGTGTTTAAACACACACATCTTATATATTTTTGTTTGTCATATAGTAGTCCATAATGTTGTCAATTCACTTATAAGCTCAAAATAATAATAATAATAATGTTTTCTCCCTTGCAATCTTTTTTCAATGCAGGGAGTTATGACGGCTAAAGGAGGTAGGTTTTGAGTATCCAGAATTATGAATAACAGTGTAATAGTGACTAGGAGTATGTTTTTTCAGACTTGGTTACATTTAGTTCCACTTTATTCCATACTGAATTCTCTATAGTCATTGAATCATACCAAATAAATTTCTGATGTATTTTTCAATTAGTAGTTAATAGATTTACACATTTTTATGTTTTTTTTCTGTTCAGTTATAAGGTTCTTCAACGTACTGTGTTTGGTTGATAGTTTTCACAGAACTGACATCTGTATGGTTGGCTGACAGTGGTTTAGTTTTTATCATAGAGTTAATAGCTTGTTTAAGAGCAACATAAGGCAAAAGCCGATATATGTTTGCGCTAGATTCTAGTTACAGTGCAAGGGCTGCTTGTACTTTAAGCCAACAGCGGCTTATGTTTTTATTTCATAAGCATGTTTTTATATTACAAGTATGGTATATACTGTAAGTATATTTTTTATTAAAAGTTTTTAAATTAAAAACACCGGGGGATTAACAGTTTTACAGGAGCAGCACCAGGCAATTTGACGACTATTTATGTTGTAGCCCTCTACTTTTTCAGTAGAGAGAGTGGACTGGTTTTTTATTCATTCAGTAATGTTCCAGGGGGTTTTAATGCGGTCTCACAGACCTTGAGCATGTGATTACTTTGGTTCATTATAAGTAGAGGTTCTGATTTAGTGACGCTGTATCCGTTTCTGAAGAAGTTGGTTGTGTGACCGACGAAAAGCCTGTGTTTAGTGCTTAAAATAAATATACAAGTTTGGATTTTAACGCATCAAGTGTTTCATTTCAGTCTACAAAGCTTTGCAGTGCGTTTTTGGAGTGTATTCACCTCTTTGTTATATAATTGCTTTAACTTGAATTGTGGTTTTGTAACCCATCTTGACCATACATAATACTTAAGCTGTTACCAAGGTAACTAATGTTTTATACATGACCTCAAACTGACAGTGTTGTTCAAGGGAAACAATAGAAGCCTGAACTAAGAATGTCACAGAATGTAACAATCGAATTCTGAACAAGTAGTATTAAATTCACAATAATCACTCAGTTTAACCTTTTCTGATTATACAAAATAGAATGTTGCCATTTAAATCTAAAAACTTTCAGTATATTCCATAAAATTACAATTTATGAATATGGAAAGGGAACTTGTAATCATTAATCGCAATAAGTGAATTTGTTGTTTTTAACCTATAATTTCACTCATTTTATACTAAGAAATATGAAAATACACAAGGCTGAAGTCCAAGCACCTCTGGAACAGTGTTCAAATGTTGAAATAAAAGGAATCACAAGTTGAAAAATATAAAAACACCAAGTATTTAATGATGCCAGTAACAAAGAAACGATTAGCGCTTTAGTTTGAACAAGTTTCAAACTTTATCAGACAAACAGTTCTACATGCATTCACCTTAAATATCCTAACATTTAATTCTATTGGTTAAAAAACAGTGTCAGTCATCATGATGTACAGCTGAACATAAAACTGTTGCCTCATATAAACCAAAAACTGCCAACACTACCTTAAAACAATTTAATACGACTAATATTCAAAAAGAGTATATATGTATGTATATTTAAATGTGTAAGAATGTATAAATTAATGTCTAAAACGGTATGTTGTTGCCAGTTGTCAAACAACCTTATTTTTGTTCTTTTAAAACCTTTTTTCTTTCAAGTGCTTTTAGTTTCAATATGGCCGAGATAGAAGTGCAATCATTGATGTCAGGCCCAACTGTCTGCTTGAAAGCGGATTTGCCATTTTAGCTCATTTATTTCTAAATGTAAACCCCAAGGCTTCTTTTGATCAGTAGTGACTTGATCAATTACTACAAAGGAAAATTTATGGTTCACATTGTCAGAAATATGTTTGGCCAATGCATTATTCAGATTGTTTTTCCTAATAGCATAGTCATTCTCATAGATTCTTTGACTTCGCTTACGCTCAGTCTTTCCTATGTAGAAAGCAGAGCATGAATCGCACATGCCCAAATAAACCACTGCTCTGGAATTACAAGAATATTTCTCTTTTATCTGATGTCTAATGTTTGATAGTTATATTATCAGTTACTTTTACCATATGACACCATGAGCAAGCTCTGCATCTAAAAGTTCCTTGTTTATTTACATGAAAGCGAACTTGTCTGTTGTTGAATAAATTCTTAAAATTATTACCTCTTCTGTATACAATAGCTGGTTTAACACCCAAGTGCTTCCTGATGTTATTGTTATCTAACAAAATTGCCCATCTTTTTTCAAAAATAGAAGTTAAAAACTTAGCGTCCTGGCTAAAAGTTATAGTTAAGGCTTTTTGAAAGTCTGGAGGTGGTTGTGTCGTGTCATTGCATAGTTTTACCATTGGTACTACATAAAGTTCCCTGATACTCGCCATTGGCTGATGTAAGTGGAATGGTGCCTAAAATAGGTTGAAAATAACTTTAGTCTCTTGGTAATGACTTCCATACTTAGTTCTTCCACTAATTTTACCAGGTAACCTCTTTTCAGGAACATACCATGTAGAAACTGACATTCTTTCAAAAACTCTTTATGTATTGTAACCATGCAAGCAGCCCTGACCAACTGTCCTTTCATAACAGACTTTTTTTGATGAAATGGGTGTGAGCTTGTATAATGCAGAAAAGTGTTAGCGTATGTGGCTTTTCTATGAATTTTGGACACATCTGCCCCCTTCATCATCTTTCATCAAATTCACATCTAAAATAATCTATGCTGCCTGAGTCATATTGCCTTGTAAACTTTAAGAAACTACTAGTTTCATTAATATATGACAAAAATTCACATAAGGATATTCACATCCCGACTCCACCCCTTGCCCTGAAAACCACAGTGAAAAACTTCTCTAAAGCAAATTTCACACTCCTCAAAACCGAGGTGGAATCCTTCAAAGCCCCCGGGCCTGTGAAATACGGCCCAGACCGCAGAATCCTTTATAAACGCATTCTATGAACACCTTCAGGAATGCATGGATCATGCAATTCCAAATAAAACCAAGACCCAATCCTCCAAAGGCAGACGTCCTGTCTGGTGGACCCCAGCCATAAACAAACTATACAATAGAAGGAGGAAGCTACTACATGATAGAGCAAAATCCCAAAAAGGGAAGGCATCTCTGATCAGTATTAGCAAAAAACTATGGGCACTCATAAAATCGTCTAAGGCCAGCTTCGAGAGAAAAATTGCACAGGACACTAAGGATAATCACAAGGCTTTCTTTTGTTATGTTAGGAACCTGGGTGGGAATTCCCAGATATGCTCAGAATTAGTCCAAAATGACAAGAAATACACCAAACCCACAGACATGGCCAACATCCTAGCTGACAGGTTCAGCGCAACCCCCACCAAAGGGCAAATATCTATCCCAGCAGAGTGCTGCCCCCCTGACATCTCAAATGCCCAGGTAAGAGCTGCCCTCTCCAAAGCAAAAAACACAGCATCAATGGGACCAGACAGTGTCCCGGGCTGCGTCCTACATGAACTCCAAGAAGAGCTAAACCCAAACATAAAACTAATGTTCAATCTCAACCTTACTACAGGATATATGTACCCAAAGAGTGGCGTACAGCAACAGTGGTCCCTCTCCACAAAGGTAGTGCCTCAACGGATCCTGGAAACTATTGCCCCATAAGCCTGACTAGCTTAGTCTGCAAAGCTATGGAAAGGATCATCATGGACCTCATAAATAAATATATTGGGTACCTGCAGACACTGGACCCTACCCAGTTCGGCGGTGTTAAGGCAGATCCTGCCTCTTAAACCTGGTTGATTTCTTTGAAACAGTTACCAAGGCCATTGATGAGGGGAAGGTGGTCCACACAGCCTACCTGGACCTCGCAAAAGCCTTCGATACAATACCCCACTCGGGCATTATAGATAAGCTCACCAGCTTAAATATAAACCCCTGTATCACTAGATGGGTTGCAAACTGGCTCAAGGACAGAACCCACATGGTTAGAATTGCTGGAGCCATGTCAGACTCCAAACCAGTTACAAGTGGCATCCCACAAGGCTCAGTCCTGGGACCACTCTTGTTCGGTATATATTTCTCAGAGGTACAGGCCAACACGGAAGGACTGTGGCTGACCAAGTTCGCAGATGACTACAAACTGGGCGCCATAATCGACTCTCCAGCCGACACGAGCATCCTCCAAAAGGGCCTCATAGAAACAGACAACTGGTGCCAGAGCCATGGCCTCAAGCTAAATGCCAAAAAGTGTATAGTCATCCCCTTTGGCAAAAACAAAGTGTCCACAAATTACTACATAGGTGGTAATCCATTAAGTACAGAAGAAGTAATTAGGGACTTGGGGACCCAAGTTGATAGCAATCTCTCATGTGACAACCACGTGGCCAAAGTGGTTAGAAAAACATTTTATATAGCCCACCTAATCATGAAGGGATTCACATCTAGATCAGGGGCGGTCATCGTGCCTCTTTACTCATCCCTCATCAGGCCCATAATTGAGTACATTGCCCCTTTTGGGATGTACCTTACCAGACACCTGTAGCAACTGGAAAGACCCCAAAAGTACCTCACCAAGAGGATCAAAGGGCTCAAACAGATGCCATATGCTGCCCGGTTAAAGAAACTCTGCTCAGTGGCATACCGCCTGCTCAGAGGCGGTCTGTGCCTGACATATAAAGCCATGTCCAACCCGGAATTAATGGACATGCTGCACCTCAGAAAATCCAAATCCCATCGAGCTACGCACTCGAGAGACTTGAACCTCAGCACTGAAATAAATAGGACATGCTGGAGGGACAGATTCATAACCCAGAGGCTCCCTTCACTCTGGAATAAAATCCCAGTCCAGGTTAGGCAGAGTCCCTTATTGACTCTCTTCAAGAGGAATCTTGAGTGGATGGGAGATCGTAGGTTTACCCTGGGTATCACTTCTGTGTCACTGTTAGACAGAGGCACAGTATACTAACCTCAAAAAAGGGCATAGCAAAATTAATTTAAAATGGGTGGCGAAAGCCAAACACACACTGGCTCGGCTTATAAATGCCCTAGGGCAGATAGCCTAGTATGAACCTATGAACTCAGCCTGTTTTCCTTTCCAAATAATACAAATGTCATCTTGAAACCTTTGGTATAGTTCAATGTTATTAAACCTTGACTAGAAGACAAACTGTCTTTCCCAGTATGCCATAACTAGGTTTGCATAGGCTCCACCTCACGGTGAGCCCATGGCTATTCCTTTCTCTCGCAAAAAATACTTATGGTTAAAAGAGACATAATTATCAGTTACAACAAGCTCTAACAATTCTAGAATGAGGGTTAATGTGCTGTGTGGCACCTTGTATTTTACAAGGATTTTGTTTACCCATTCTATCCCAGTTTTTTGTGGGATAACTGTGTAAAGGTCAGTTACATCTGTGGTGATGAAAATGTCATTAACGTGAAAAGATGTTATGTTTATCTGTTCTAAAAACCTCCATGAGTCTTTACATATACGAGTTTCTTTCACTATTATTTTCTTTAACTCATGGTCCAAGAACTGAGCACATGAAGCAGTAATGGAACCTCTTCCATCAACTACAGGTCTCGTAGGGGGATTTTGAATACACCTATGTATTTTTGGATTCCCAAACAATACTGGTATTCTTGGGGTAATGATTTTCAGATAGTTATACAGGTCGATATCAATTTTTCTCTCTAAGAATATATCAGTTAACTGTGCATGAATCTTTCTGTATGCCCCATTTAATTCGTTTAGAGACACTTCACTATATGTGTCAGTTGTATTAAATTGTTTTTAATGTAGTGTTGACAGTTTTTGATTTATATGAGGCAACAGTTTTATGTTCAACTGTACATCATGATGACTTGACACTGTTTTTAACCAATAGAAGTAAATGTTACTGTATTTAAGGTGAATGCATGTAGAATAGTTTGTCTGCTGAAGTTTGAAACTTGTTCAAACTAAAGCACTAATTGTTTCTGTTACTGGAATTATTAAATACTTGCTATTTTTATATTTTTCAACTTGGGATTCCTTTTATTTCAACATTTGAACATTGTTCCAGAGGTGCTTGGACTTCAGCCTTGTGTGTTTTCATATCAGTTTGGTGACTTTGTGTTTTATACTAAGAAATGACAGATATGAAAATCCTTATGTGTAGGAAATGGGGGAACAGGGATGCACTGATAATTAAAATGCACTAACTTTCATCAGTGTTCACATAAAATAAACTTGATGCTTTAAGTAAGTTAGCAACAAACAAAGTGATTACTTAAATGCTGGCAAACAATGAAATATAACTTCTAATATGTTTTGAAAGACTTCATCAGTAAGGGTGAATATGTTAAATAACAGTTTGCTAAAATCGTTTACTGAGGTTTTATATATGATGCATCCTACTTTACTATGATTGAATTGCTTGTCAACCATCTTTCATGTAAATATTAATTGCCTATTTATTTTGTATTAGAATTCTGTCTAATGTACAAAAGTACTATATCTGTTCAAAATAATATAAATATTGCTTATTCCTATTACAAATATTTGCCATATGATTCAATTTATTCAGCTCAGATGTTCTGGATTGTCAAGGAATGAGTAATAATCTGATGGACTTAGGTTTATCCATTAGATTAGGTATGATTTTCATTCCATGGCTAGTGCAGATCTTAGTTTTGTTAACATTTATTAATTTCAATTTATTTCACAAAACAATTTTAGTATGCCTGACCAACTGATAATTTCCTTTAACAGCTCAAACATATACTTTAGTTATCAGAGGAAAATGCATTGTCTAAATAACCTAAGATGGATTGAACTTTATTATCTTTAAATACCAATAGCTTAAACAATCCTAGCAAGAAATCAAATCTACTGAAATATTTAAAACTGAACAAAGCACAAATTGTCTTCCTTCAAGAAACTCATTTCAAAACAAATGACAATTGCAAATGGAATCCCAAGGAATATATGACATTTGCACAATCCACTTATAAAACAAAGGCAAAAGGTGTAACAATTTTATGGAAAACAAATGTGATTATCCTAGAAATCATTCATAAGTATGAAGATAAAGAAGGACTTATGGCATTAGTAATAGTTAAATATAATAACAGAATATGGATGCTAGCCTAGCCAATCTATACTGGTTCCCAGGCATTGGAACAGGAACTGTTAAACACTTGGATTTCATTTCCAATAATTATAAAGGCAATGTAATATTAGGAGGATATTTTAACTGTATATTTGATATTTCTGAAACTACAAATAAAAGGCCGCTGCATACATCTGCTGTATCAAAAGCTTTAAACAAGTGGGTAGAATCATTTCATCTGATAGATGTTCATATTTAAAGAAGATAAATCTTTGTTGTTTTCCCATCAAGATCACAGATTTGGTACCCAAATTAGAACAGATAAAATATTTGCTGCCTATGACTTGCAGTCTAAAATCATTAATTTCTCAATCACTCCCTGCCTCCTTTCAGACACTTCATTGATACTAAAACTTCAAAATGGGTACAAACCATTAATCTTTAACTCCAGAATTCCAGCATATATATAACTAAAATTAGAGTTCAAGCCCTGGTTATCTGAATTACAGTTATTCTTAGATGTTAATTACACCACAGAGATAAATAAAATAATATGGGACTCATTAAAAGCTTAAATATATCATAAAACCCTAACTTGCTGTTAAAAGAAAAATCAGAGAATAGGATTCTGAATTATTAGATCTACAATCCAAACATTTGTCCGTAAAAGCTGAAAAAAATCAAAATCATGTGGAGATGAAAAAGAAAGTGAAAAATTAAACAATAAACATAAAATTCTAACACATCAACCTAGTTTAGCTTTAGAAAAACTAAATATTAATACCTTGGCCACTTCTCCCAAATATCGACATAATTTATCCGCAAAAATCAAAATACAATCAAAAGCTAATAACATTAAAAGTATCTTCCATGAAAAGAAAGGGAACATTTTCTTGGATATAGGCATACCTCTCAAGTGTACCTCATTACGAGGAACATACCTCATTTGGGGTCTTAAAAAGTTCATGTTCCTCGAACTTCTTCAAAGTTCCACATTGAAAGAGTCTGTCACACATTCACTGTTAGGAATTTTTTTAAGTGAAATCCATGGTAAATAGAAATTAATCATATTAATTCATTAAAGGATCTTCTTTATAAGCAAAACTCGCATATTTTAACCATCCTATGACCTTCCTAGTTGAAGTTGTTAGCAAGCCATTAGTATGTGTTCCACATTTTGCCCCCATTTGTTCCACATTTTGAAGGCGAGTGTTCCTCATTTTGGAGATGGAAGGTTGAGAGCTATGGATATAGGTGACATTCTTGATGCCTATAGAAGTCACTATATGGAACATTTCCAAAAAGAAAATATACATATTGATTAAATCTAGATGAAAAATTTTCGAATATAAAAAAATACCAGAAAAATTAAAACTAGATCTGCAAGCACCCATATCCTACAAAGAAATTACAGATGCAATAAAAGAGGGTACAAATAATAAAGCTCCAGGTATAGGTGGCATAATTATGGACATATATAAACTTTTCCCTTCAAAGATACTATCCATCTTCCATAAAACTCTATTAGAAATTCAATCACAAGCTTTAATACCACCCTCTTGGAGATGAACCTTATTCATACCAATCCTAAAGGAAAAGAAATCCCCAAACCTCTGTACCTCATATAGGCCTATATCATTATTAAATAATGACTACAAGATATTTGTGACGATATCAATTAACAGAATGAAAATACCACTATCCAAAACAATAAATAATGCTCAAACTGGATTTATATATCATAGACACACACGACAATATTAAAAGGATAATTTTTCTTATAGATTGTTAGCAAAGAAAATAAAGAAACACTCATAATTGGCTTAGCTATAGGAAAAGCCTTAGATTCCCTAAATTGGGACTATTTATTCAAAATCCTAATGTTATTTGAATTTCCTGCATCCTTTATTCCTCCCTTAAAGAATACATATACAAATAATTTGGCGTATGTCAAGTTAGGTCCTTTTACCTCTGAATCCATACATATAACAAAAGGCACTAAACAGGGATGTCCCATGTCACCGATTCTATTTGCTGTGGCTATTGAAATATTGGCAGATTCAGTTCATAACAATGTAAAAATCAAAGGAATAGATGTTTATGAACAATACAGTTCTAAAGTAATGCTGTTTGCTGATGACATTATCTAATACAAAAGAGACATTAGAAGAATTAGATATATTAATTGACAAATTTCATATGACTTCAGGAATCCGTTTCAGTAAATCAAAATTTTTATTTTTAAATAAAAAAAGAACTGCAAACTAAGGGGGAATCACATCGTAGGGAAGCAAGAATCTACCTTGAAATATCTAGGAATTGAGTTATGCAAGGATAATAATGAATTAGTCTAAAAAAAACTACAATATCGTCATCAGTACAATTAAAATCTCTGTGGAAAAATGGAACAAAATAATAAAATTTGAAGCTAGACTACAGTCTGGTTTTACTGCCCAAGATCCTATATATAGCCTTGGCAATACAACTGTTACCAGAAAGGAATATTGTTAAAGAAATAAATTCATGCCTAATAAAATTTTTATAGTTTCCCAAAAGAAACAGAATAGCTTTAATAGATCATATCAGACCATGGAAACAGGAAGGATTAAACTTTCCTGATATAGAAACATATATAAAAGCATCAATATCTAAAACAGTTACAGATTGGATAAGTCCAAATTACTCTGCAAATTGGAAAGAATTACTAACTGTAATATCAATAAATGAATTTGATTTACAAAAAAAAATTCAAATAATATGAAAGCAGTTTGCCATGGCACATATGTATTAGTGTGCATTATAACATAATTAAACCCATTAAAACTCGTATGATTAATTATTGATTCATTTAGGAAAATTATTAATGCAAATATAGGTTTAAAACTCTGGTTTGATCTTTTAACACCATTTATAGTCACAAAGAACTTTCCACATAAAATATATAAAGAAATTCTTAAATGTTGGGAACAGAAAGGATTTGTTTGTTGGCTCCACTGTATCAAAGAACTAAAAGTTTTAGATATGCAAGTAATAAAAACAACATACAAAATTCTACAACAGGACTGGCTAACTTTACAGAGTATTCTGTCTTGTTTGCAAGTAGTTACATTAACAATTCTTCATTTAAAGAAATACCTAAATATATGAAATCTTATATGATGACTTTGACAAGGGAAACAGTATTCCAAAATTTTACAAAATATTGATAACACAGCACCCAAAACCTCATATTGGAAATATATAACAAAAGGGCACTCAATACAGTTAACTGAAGATATTAAAACAAGTATCTTATCGATAAAATGTACATCCTTTGCACAATACTGGAACGTTTTTAATTGAAAATGCTTGCACAGAGCATTCTTAACCCCAGACAGAATCAGTAAAATTATTTTTTCCATAAAAGGAACATGTTGGAGATGTGAGCAAGTACACAATGCAGATTGGAATGACATTTTATTTGATTGTGTTAAAATAAGCCAATTTGGAATGGTATTAGTAACTTTCTACAAGCTTTATTTAATGAATCATTTTATTTAACTAAAGCTCTTGTATTATGAAATGTGAATGAAGGTCCTCATTTGTAAAGGTCAAACATGTATCTAATATGGACTGTACTTGCAATTTCAAGGAAGTATATAACAAGAAGATGGAATGCAAACACAATACCTACTTTGGAAAACTTCTACAGCCTACTAAAGACCACAGCATTATTGTAAATTAAAATTAAAGAACGAAGAATTTATCCAAAGCCATTTATCAACAACCCTTGGGGAAAGGTCTTCTCGTTGATTAACACTGTACAATTATTGATCAGACACACTGATAATGGATTGGACATGCTTATAAAGTAACTATACATTAAGATCTGTTATAGTGTCAGGCTAATGTAAATAGTGTGCATAGTTATTTAAGCTGTTACATATAAATACTATGGAATTCATTCAAATGTATTTGAAAAATGAAAAAAAAATTGAGAAATAAAAATCAGAGTCCATTTAACTGAAAAATAAACTCTATCAATGAGTAGAAAATTTCATAGATTTGCTAACTTCTTAGTGCTTGCTCAACCACAGAGTTAGTGTACGACACACAATGGCAACTCTGGCAACAAGAAATTGTAGGAATTTATTACTGAAGTCAATATCACGGTTTATAACTATTTGCTGTTTGTGTTGTAGACATTTAAAATGTGTTCATAATCTTTAACATTTCAACTGTAAAATAAATGCATTTATTTTGTGAACCAGCTTGGTTACGGCCTATTTTCAATGAATGCCTGAGAGCACTTCCTAGATAAATTAAGTGCTCCAAGTTGCACAATATGCAATAGAGACCAACAGAAAAAAATCCAGGGCTTCAGGACAAATTTCATGTGAAGATAACTTTAATCCTCTTCTAAACTGCCTTCTGCACTACAACCTCTTGTAAAATATCTCTGACCAAGCACCATGTTTGAAAGCTAATTTTTGGCAAGCCTTTAGTCCATTGCTGTGTCTCTGATTTGGAATCTTCAGTTACCAGTCATGTACAGTTAATTAGTTTTGTCCAAAATGTTAATTATTTCATCAGATCTGGAAAACTAAAAAAGGACAACATTTCAGGAGTTCCCTTATTTATATACTTTTGAACCACTGATTTAGACTTTTTAGCCATTGATTTAGATTCTTTAGCATTGTTGTACCTGCTCTCATAATTTATGTTTGACTAAAGGTCCAGTATAATGACAGTCTTCTTTTTTCAGGTCACTTATTGCTGATTTCATAATACCCTGTGTTTCAGATTTGTAAAGTTTTTATAACTTTGGAAAATCTTGCCTTCTGAAAAGTCCGTATAGACTCGCAGTCTCTGGAAAGCAGAACAACTGGGCCATACTTGGTTAAGTTGCCTCTTTAATTTAGCCAAATGACTATTGGTTACTAAACTGCTGCATTTTTTAAAGTTAAACACTAAGGTCAAATTTGTCTTTTTCTGTTAGCTATAGGGACAGATGACGTCCTTGTAGTACTCTGAAGTTCCCATTTGTAGGATGTTTGCCATATGTAGCGCAGACTGTTTGGATTGTATTAAGTAATTGTACGTGGCTGGTGGTACAACATAATGGATACGGGCAATAAACTGAAAATTAGCAACTTTTTTGTTTTAATGGCATTTATTTTTGTATTTCCATTTAAGCATCATGGAAATAAAATGAGTCCTTGTTTGAGTTTATTAGGTAAAGGTTTTCATGGCTTAGTATCTGGATTTTTTTATTAAAAAAAAGAATATAAAATGTATTGTTAATAAGTTTTAGGAAATATCATCATGGACACAAAATAGTGGGTAGACAATTGGATGGTAATTTTTTTAAAACTTAGCAATTTAAAAAAAAATTACAGTGTCATGAAAATTGAAACCAGATGCAATCAGTACTTAGAAGATTTCATGTAGTTAAAAGGGACAAATGTAAAACTACATGCAACAAATTTGAATATTCCAGCTTGTGTATAATTACTGGTAGAACACATCCTTACTACCGTATATATTTGTATAGTAATAATTCAGAGGCTATGAGTCAAAATATACCTAAACAAAGTGCGTACTTGCAGAATGGTATTTTTACAGATGCTGACCATTCAGTAAGTGGAATTCTGTGCTGATGCATGCATTCTGATGCAGTGTAGCAACTGCCTCATGTACACAGACAACCCTCTCCTCTTACCTTCCAACACTCAGACTTGTGAGAGATGCGCTTATATCTGCAAATTGGAAGCCATATTCTCCAGCCAAGACCGGAATAGCTGGTCAAGAGGAGAAGGTCAACACCTGCACCACACCACATGGAGCACATAGCCCTCCAGAACATCCACCGTCAAAGCCCTCACATAAAAACACAAGCCACACACCCGCCTTCACAAAGACTCTCAATAAAAATCTACCCAAACAGCAGGGACCTCCAAGGCAGAAATGCACTCAACCACAACAAACACAGCACAAACCACAAGACACACAGCTCACATACACAGTGTGCCTCTCAACCTAAGCCCCTAAGGCAAAACAGCTTGCCCAATACAATAATCATAGGTGACTCAATAGTGAGGCACACTGATGTCCCACTCACTAGGTTGAATGAGGAGAAGGTAACAGTCCGTTGTCTATCAGGTGCCAGAATCCAACACATAACACACGCACTCAGGTCACTCCACAAGTACAAGTATGACTCTGTCATTGTCCATATGGGTGTGAATGACCTGAGATGCACCTCCCTGGACTGTATGAAAAGAGGCATGGTGGAGTTTTTCGATTATGTGGCCCAGGCAGGTATGACCCTAGCCCTGAGCACCATCCTACCGTCACCCTGAGTGATACCGCAGTACAAACAGAAAATGATTGACTTCAACAATTGGCTAAGTTTCTGGTGTCATTCTATGGGGATCCAGTATCTGTCTGCTTCGGATGACATGACATGACTGATGGACCTCGATGCTTTGCCAGAGGTGGCCTGCATCTGTCACCTCTGGGTTTCCGGGTACTGGCTAAGGCTCTTGCTACCCCTATAATGCCTTTTTAGGCGGTGTTCCAAAGACCAAATTACCACAATAACAGCTATAAATAAATGCAGTCTGATGATCATGCTGCTCAACGCTAGAAGTCTAAATCTCAAGATGTGCTCGCTCAAAGCACTCCTCAAAATGGAGAACATCAACATTTGTGCTGTAATGGAGGCCTGGTTTAAAGCAGCAGAAAGCACCCCTGCACTACCAGGCTATAACTCATTTCACACCTTTTGGCACCAGAAGATGGACAGAAGCTCCAAAGGTGGTGATGTTGCCATATTCATAAAGGATATGCACACCTCCAGACTAGTAGCCCAGCATAACGCATCTGAGATACTCCAGGTACAACTAACATTGGGTATAGCCTGCTGTAGATCCCCAACCATGTCCCAAGAATCTTACTCCACTTTCCTAAGCACCCTGGAAACTATTAAGATCCAACTCAATACTCTCATACTAGGTGACTTCAACTACCCTTCCATCAACTGAGAAAACTACTCATGCACCAATGCACTGGCTCAGTGCTTCCTGGACCAGCTCATTCTTACCCCCACTAGAGAAAGCAACATCCTTGACCTGGTTATTACTAACATGGGCAGCTGTTGCTCTACACCAGTAATCAATTCCTCCATGGTTAGATCCGACCACAAACTAATCACCATGGAAATCCACATCTCACCCACACCCTTCGCAAAGGTATCCACCTTGAAAAACTTCTCCAAATCTGACTTTGGACTCCTAAAAACGGAGGTAGCTAACTTCACGGCACCCATGCCAATGGAAACT
The DNA here is from genome assembly GCF_019279795.1 of Protopterus annectens. Classification (NCBI taxonomy): domain Eukaryota; kingdom Metazoa; phylum Chordata; order Ceratodontiformes; family Protopteridae; genus Protopterus; species Protopterus annectens. The sequence goes on from NC_056738.1 coordinate 505,846,540, forward strand.
AGATGCATGACTGCCGAATCATACACCAATGCACTGTCCGAACACGTACATAAATGCATGAAACTAGCCATACCCAACAGAACCAAGACTCTCTCCTCCAAAAAAGGAAGCCAATCTGGTGCTCCCCTGCCATTAATAAATTCTACAACAGAAGGAAGAAACTGTTGCAGAAAAAGGTGAAGTCCCAAGACTGGAAAAATTCCCTTATTAGCCTCAGCAAAACATTGAGCTCCCTCCTCATAACCTCCAAAGCCAGCTATGAAGGCAGAATTGTGACAGACACTAAAAACACCCACAAAGCCTTCTATAGTTATATCAAGAATCTCCATGGCAATACCCAGATTTGCTCTGAGTTACTGCACAATGGTAGCTCTTATACTGAACCAACAGATATTGCCATCATTACTGGCTGACAGATTCAGTACCAGCTTTATCCCTCTCCCTCCCCTAAAGAACCAGTCTCAATACCGGAAGAATGCAAGGCACCCAGCATTCCTGCAGCACAGGTTAAAGCTACATTGTGCAAGGCCAAGAATACAGCTTCCATGGGACCCGACAGTATCCCTGGCTGTGATCTACATGAATTACAAAGTGAGCTGGCACCAAATTTATGTGCCCTGTTCACTCCCAGCCTCACCTCAGGCTTTGTCCCTACCAAATGGTGCACTGCTACAGTCATCCCTCTCCATATAGGAGGAGCGACTACAGACCCTGGAAATTATCGTCACATTACATTGATGTCTATTATGTAAGGCTATGGAGCACATCATCATGGACCTAAATAACAAGGATATATGGAATCTCCAAATTCTAGATCCCACCCGATTTGATTTTGTGAAAGGTAGATCATGCCTGCTCAACCTGGTTGACTACTTTGAGTCGGTCACCAGAGTTGTGGATGAAGGTAAGGCAGTTCACACAGCCTACCTTGATCTGGCCAAGGCCTTTGATACCATTCCTCACTCAGGAATTATTGATAAAGTCACCAAACTAGGCATCAACCCCTATATCGTTAGGTGAGTTGCAAATTGGCTCACAGATAGAATCCACAGTGTGAAAGTAGCGAAATCCAAGTCAAGCTGCTGACCAGTCATGAGTGGAGTCTCACAAGGATTGGTCCTGAGCCCTCTCCTGTTTGGCATCTACTTCTCAGAAGTTCAGACCAACATGGAGGGACTCTGGCTGACCAAGTTCACAGATTGCAAGCTGGGAGCCATTATTAATTCCCCAAGTGATGCAGCCATCCTACAGAAAGGCCTCACTGAGACCAATGACTGGTGTCGATACAATGGCCTTAAGCTTAATGCCAAAAAATATGTAGTCATCCCCTTTGGGAAAAACTCAGTTCCCACTAATTACCACATAGATGGGAGCCCACTGAACACTGAAGGTGTTATAAGGTGTCTGGGAAAACAGGTTGACAGCAACCTCTTCTTCGGCCACCACATTGCCACTGTGGTCAGAAAGTCCTTCTATGTAGCACATCTCATTACCAAGGGTTTTGCATCCAGGAAGAAAGAGGTCATAATTTCTCTCTACTCGGCCCTCATTAGACCAGTCATAGAGTATAATGCCTCATTTGCCATGTACCTCAATAGACGCCTGCAACAGTTGGAGAGACCACAAGAGTACCTCATGAAGAGGATCCTAGGCCTTAAACACATGTCCTACATGGACAGACTCAAAAAAATCCAGCTATTCTCTGTCTCATATTGTCTACTAAGAGGCGATCTCTGCTTGACTTACAAAGCCATGTCTCACCCAGCTCTATTAGAAATGCTACATCTAACTAAATCTAAATTCCTCTGCACTACACGTTCCAGAGACCTCAGCCTCATTACCACAGTCAACAGAACATGCTGGCGGGACAGGTTCATAACCCAGAGACTGCCCATGCTCTGGAATAGACTTCCCATACATGTCAAGCAGAGGACCGCACTGGCCCTCTTCAAGAGAAATCTTGAATGGATGGGAAATAAAGCTCACCCTGGGGATCACACCAATGGCTGTACTTGATAGAGGCACTGGGAACTAACGTCAGGCAGCACAATGCCAGGGCACTTCTGTGGGCTGGCTTGTAAAGGCTCCGGAGCCATTAGCCTAGTACACACCTATGAACCTATGTATTGTAAATGTGTGTGCACTGTCATTTTAACTTACTGGTTATAGTGTAGATTGTAACCTCCCAGTTGCCTGTATTCTCTAGGGAGAGGAACATTATGGAAAGATAACATTAAAACAGCAAGAGAAATTCACTGTTTTAAAACTTCTTAATGTTAACTTCAAAATAATAAATGAATGGCACTGCATTCTAGTCATTGAAGGGTCACTGTGGTAAGAAACTATAAGGTATTTTTGTCATATCTATGAAAATATGAGTGTCGCAACAACCGAAACTTTGCTAACCCAGTTTGCTGCATTCATTTCACTGATACTTGAGAAACCCAAAAATCAAAGAAAACCATTTTTTTGGTGTCTGTACCCCCAGATATTACTATTCTAATTCCAAGATTGCTGCATGTCCAGTAAGTGAAAGTCCCAACCACGGCAGAATATCTGTAACATTGGGGACAGTATTTTTCAGTCCATCTCTATAGCTAAGCTGAGTGCTTTCTACTTGGCATTGATTAATATTCCTACTGTAGATCTTTACATTTTGTGTAGCATTGATTTTTCTGTTGAAGTTGTATTGTATAGTAATTTAATGTACTCCGGAATAACCTGGTAAGGACTGCCATACTGGCTTGATTTTGTTTTTAAGTCAAGTCATTTATCCTGCAGTGCATTGTCTCCAAAATATATTTTGCTATGCTTTATTTTCCGTCAGGTGTTTTCCCACAAATTTAGAAATTAACTATTTTAAATTGCTTCTTTTTTGATAATCTCTGGTGAGTGTGTCAGCACATTTTTCATTGACATTTTTTGACTTTCTTCACCATCCTCTCAGGAGGTTTTAATCTGCAGTTTTGTAAACTAGTAAGAATTTCTTATCTGAAAGGACTTCTTTCCCACTAGCTCACACCGTGTGAACTTGAGATGTCATGTTTTTGTTTCTCATGTTTGAGCTTCTTATTGATTTGTAACTGATGGTGCAAATGCTGATTGACACATAAAGTACATGAGCAAGCCTACATTCCCAGGCTGTAATGTTAGTGTTTTATACCTAGTGGGGCAGATAGAAGGCATGGTTACTGAGATCTTTCCAGCTTTAAAGCTACTGAGTTATAGATAGTATCCATTTAAAACATTGTGAGTCTGTATGTGTATGTTTTATACAATGTGTGTGTGTGTGTGTGTGTGTGTGTGTGTGTGTGTGTATATATATGGGTCCACTACGGTTGATTGAAAACCCTTTATAA
>NC_056738.1:505850398-505886037 GCF_019279795.1 Protopterus annectens
ACTTTTAAAATTTTAATGCTTCATATAAAACTGTATTGTCAATGGCATATAAAGATTTTGACTTCATACAGTTATAATTCCATTCTTTCTTCTGGAATAACATGACAAGATGATTAACATAGTAAATGTAAGCAGGCAAAATTATTATGACGGCAGCGGCATTTAGTTTATACAAGATACGGTCTTACTAAGCATGTCCATTTTAAGTATAAATAAATCATAATGGTGCCCAAAATCAATCAAAATGATTAAAAACATACTGCATTTCGCTAGTAGCATAACAGATTTGCTACAGCACCATGAATACATAAAAAGTCATGAAAAGATTGATGCAGAAATTGAATATGCCTTAGTAAGGAAGGATAAAAAACAATGGTATAAGACCATTTTTAACATGCAGATGCAGCATGTTTGCATTACATAGCACCTAAATTTGTGTGGTCTCAAGCTATTTATGCCATTACGAACATGGCAAGTTAATCACTAAAGATTTCAAATTAATAAAACAGATTTCACAGTCTGAATGCCAAGTCATGTTTTTTTTAACTACAGTACATGCTATTATATGTATTTATTAGAGACCTGCGCAGAAAAGCTTCATGTATACAAAATTTGCTTAGATGTCCACAACATAAATCCAAGTATTATATACATTTGCAGCTAACTTAATAAACTACATTTCAGCTTCAATCCAAGACAGAAGGAATGAGGGACCTGAGGCATATACATCTGTACGGCAATGTGACTTTTAGCATAAAGAATCAAACCCCGAGAAGGACTTTTTGGCATGCCCAGGAAGAAAGATTTTATAGTTGCCTAATACGGTAACCATTTCAAATGTTGGGATCCGCTAGAACAAGCCCTGAAATACGGATACTGAATGGACAAAAGATTGGATTTTAATATACTAAGGACAAGATGCCATTTCTCTGAATATTCCCTTTTCTCTAAGGTATCACCATGATGTTGGCATATATAAGTTTGGGGAGGGGTCTTGTCCCTCACATGGGAGTGTGCAGGAGGGGCATGCCTCCCTGCAAAAAAGTTTAAAGAAGAAGGGTGATTTTTGATATCTGCTCTTCTCCTGTGTTTTCAGGCTCGTTTCCCAGCTTGTTGGCACTCGTATTTTGAGTGGCGACATTTCAATAGGGAGCTGCCTAATACTTCTTCCTTCCGTCCAGCCTTCATCTTTCTATAACTATTTTAAAATATTCAGGTTAACAATGAAGCTGGAGTCTATCCTGGCTCTCAAGTGATACAAGCAGAGAACTAATTCGGGACAGTATGCCAGCACAGGACAAGGGGACACACAGGCGCACACGCACACACCCCCTTACAGATAAATCAGAGGATTTCGTACCAGACAACTTGAAGGTCTCTAGGAAACAGGAAATAAAACTGTGTACCTAGTACAAAAAAAGTACTGCATCACTGATCTAATAAGTCTTCTTAGAAGTTGGAAATATGACACTATCGCACTTTTTTCTGCTTTATGTTTTTTTCCCCATTTGGTTTCATATTTAGGCTGACAATAATGAATTAATAGGCATCATAACAAAACAATCACTTAATGTTACTACCAGGTCATGTTTCTTAGCAACAAAAGAAATACTCTCCAAAGATGCACTCCAGTAAGTTTAAAAGAACAGAGTCTGAAGCCATGTTAACTGACAGTCCCTGGAAATTCAGAAAATATCTTTTGCTTGCTAAACTGCAACTGTTGCAAGGTGCAGTTTACATGATAATGTAAATTAAACTCCATTTCAGAGGAAAGTTTAGCTGCAATGAGATACACTTCATTATTTATTTTATTTATGTATTTAACATTTGTTTACTGGGAAAGTCCGACTTGGAACTAAGCCACTTTTCAGTGGAGGCCTGGGGAGAAATGCTCCAGATGAGTGTCTTTGTATAGGAAACCCACATGAGTGCAGTGAGGACATGCAGACTCCGCACAGAAGGCACTCCATCCGAGAATCAAACCTGAGTACCTCTTGCTTTGAGGCGACAATGCTACCACTGCACCATTCATTAATCAGCTAATGCATGTCACTGAATCAGGTGTAATTGCAATCCGTGCTAAACAGCAATTTTCAGAGGTAATTATCATGCATCTTGCTGGTACAGGCACTCTCCATCATTCACTCTCCTACACACATGCAGACATTCATTACACATGCATATATGCACCAAGTGACTTGCTGTACATGATAGGCCCCTCACTCACTTGGACTCACTGATACACTTATTCACTCATAAGCAAAGACCTACACTATCAGTCTCTAAATAACCTTTGTTTGGACCACTCAGGAAGGCAGATGCATCCAGTCATCTGACACTATTGGCACACCCGCAGACATGTACACACTGCCACGTGCATGCACACACACACACACACACACACACACACACACACACACACACACACACACACCCAACCACTCTCTCACCACCACCACCACGTATCCCCTGAACTTTCCAACACTCACTGCAGTGTGGTCTCTATTACTGGGAATTAACAGGTTAATGCAGCATTTTGGCCATGTTAATTAATGAAGCTGGCCATACTAATTTATGCAGACATTTCCATGGTAATTAGAATTACCCCCCCGACATGCCGCATTAGCATGGAGCACATTCACGGAGACAGCTCATCCCAGTTTTTCTACAGACCATCTAAAATCATTGTGTTCAGCTAGTCACGGAATCACAAAAAACATCTGAGTGGCTGGCCACTCAGGTTAGGGCTACCACATGAATCCTGGCTAATGTCCATGCACAATACAACCAATGCATTGAAGGTCATCAGTACAACAATGTTTCTGCTTCATTATTTAGTGCAGTCATATCTCAAGACTTGCACAACTGGAGGACCCCCAAAGCTGGCTGCTCACTGAGTAGAAGGTTGATAACAGCTTTCCCAGTGGGAAAACTGGAAAATTGGTAAAAAAGGGCTAGTAAGCATTATTGATTTGTATAAAATTCAATTAATGACTAGTAACTGCTTGGATGCCAGCAAAGAATAAAGTTTCTTAAACTGAGAAAAAAATTATCAGAAAGGAATTCTGACTACGAAGTACTTGAAGCCGCTCAGCAGAAAGTAGTTCACACTTCGGCTTCCAGTACTTTACAGAAAAAATAAATAAAATGTACCCAGAGACACCGGAGGAATATATTAAGTCAAATGACTAAAGGCTGGAAAAAGAAGCAGCAGCTTTAAGTAATGGTAAAACTGCAGAAATCTGGTGATGAAATGAAACAAAGACTGCCTAAACATGAAGCTTCTCTAGAAGAATGGTTTCAGAAAGAAAAGACCAACAAGACATGAGCACCCAGATAAAACCCCATTTTTTGCAACAACAAAAACTGGAAGGATATATAGTTACGTGCTTACAATAACTTGGCATCTGTGCTATTTGTAGTCACCATTCATCATGTTAGTGTCTTGGATCTGATATCGGATCAGAGCGGGCATACTCAGATCACAGCTTAGCATAAGCTCCTCCCCTTCCATAATGCTCTGCTGCCCTACACTCCCTCAGATCGAGTTTGCATAAGGAAGGCAGACAGACAAAAGTATTTAAACAAAATAGAACCTCAAAATCCAACCAATCTTCCAGGAGGGGGGGCTGGAGGGTGGGATTGTGATGAATGGTGACTATAGATAACACAGATGCCAAGTTATGGTAAGTACATAACTACAAATCTGATGCTATCTAGTCACCATTCCTCATGTTAGGGTCAGAGTTTCCAGCTACCTAAATCCTGGGAGGTCTCAAGGAAGGACATGTCCAAGAACCATGGAGCCGAATGAAGCCCTTCCTCTGGAAATCAAATCCAACTTATAGTGGGAAATGAAAGTGTGGGGAGAAGACCATGTTGCTGCTGCACAAATGTCATCTAAAGATTGACGATCTGCAAAGGCAGTGGAAGTAGAAACTGCCCTGGTAGAATGAGCCCTTACTGGTGTAGCCAAGGAAATATCTTCTGAAGAATAAATGAAGGAAATACATTGTGAAATCCAACTGGAAACCCTGACTTTCAAAATATCTCTGCCCTTTCTATTGAAAGAGAAGGTGACAAAAAGTTGGTCTGAACTCCTAAATTCTCATGTCCTATGTAAATAAAATAGAATTTGACGATGAACATCCAATGTGTGCAGAATATAGTCCCCTTTATTTTTTCCTAACTATTCCAGTACTGGTACATGAATACATTGACTGAGATTCACTGGTAAGGCCACTTTAGGCATGAAGGATGGATCTGGTTTTACAGACACCCTGTCCTTGTGGAAAATTAAGTAGGGTGGCTTGATAGCAAGAGCTTGCAACTTTGAAACTCCCTTTGTCGAAGTTATTGCCACTAAAAAGGCAGTCTTCCAGGAAAGAAATGTAATATCACACGATGCTGCTGGTTTAAAGGGTGGTTTTGTTAAAGCCTGCAGGACCAAAGTCAAATCCCATAGGGGAGAAGGGGGTTTTACAGGAGGCCATAACAGAAACCCCCCTTTTAAAAAGGCCTTACAAAGGCACGCAGAAAAGGCAGAATTACCACCAAGGTGAAAATTCGAAATCTCTGCCAACTTGCCCCTTCCTTAAAGAGAGAGATTAAAAAGAGAAGTATTTCGGTAATAGGGGTGGAGAAGGGGTCTAAATTCCTATTCTTCACCCAAACCGAAAACCTCTTCTATTTACTGCAATAAACTTTCCTAGTAGAGGACCTCTGAGAAGCAAGAATAATCTCCTTTACAGGTGAAGCTAGCATGGACTTAGCCAAAATCACTGGAAGTGGACATACCACGCTGTCAGACGTAGGGTCTGAAGATTTGGGAGCTGCAGGAGAGAAGGATGAGATAGCAGATCCGGAACTGGAACGAGCACCCAGGGTGGATGCCTCAAATGAGACCGTAGGAGGGGCCGAGGCCAAAAGGGGGCAATGATGATAAGTAGACTTTTGAGGCATCTGGCTTTATGAAGTACTCTGGGAATTAGAGGTAACGGAGGAAAGGCATACAGGAGACCCGGAGGCCAATTTTGGGTGAGCATGTCCCAGGGGGATTCCCCCGCTGGGGGGATCAACGCAAAGAAGCTGCTGCATTTGTGTTTGAGAGAAGATGCAAACAGATCACAGCTCAAATAACCCCACCAACGGAAGATCTGTTGAGCCACCACTGGATTCAGGGACCACTCGTCATGAGTCAATATAGCCCTGCTCAATTTGTCCGCCAACACACTGGATGCTCCGGGAATGTGAGTTGCAATGAGAAAGTTCCCCGGGCCATCGCCCACTCCCAGACCCTCATGGCCTCGTGACACAGCAGATAAGAACATGTGCCCCCTTGCTTGTTTATATACCACACAACAGCCATGTTGTCTGATAAAACCACAATCATTCCCTGAGGAAGGCAGTCTTGAAAGGTTTGCAACAATAAAAGACTGCCCTCATCTCCAGAATGCTGATGTGCAGTTTGGTCTCTGAGGGCAACCATGTCCCTTGGATCATCTGTCCCTAGAAATGCCTCACCCTCACCCCAGGAGAGAAGTGCCCGAGGTGACTGTCACCACAGGAGTCAGAGAACAAAAGGCCTGCCCACTAGAAGATCCGGTGAACGAAGCCACCACAAAAGTTGCTTGTGACACACCGGGGTGAGCTGAATGGGAAAGGATAGGGGATGTTGCAACGCTGACCACTGAACTGCAAGGGTCTACTTAAGGACCCTCATATGGTACTGAGCCATTGGTACCGTATAAATGGCGGCCGCCATCGATCTAGAGCCCTGAGAATGAGTGAGGCCGGAGAACAGGTTAGCTCCAGCAAGGTCGTGAATAATCAACACCCAAACAGGTAAGGCTGCGACCTGAGAGGTGGTATCCAACAGAGTGACTATGAACTCCAGCTTTTGGGTTGGAATCAGAGGATTTCACCATGTTCACTGTAATACCCAGCAGATGGAACAGGGAAGGTACGGTGTGAATATTGCAAAGTAGTTTATGCCTTGTGGGGGTCGTCAGGAGCCAATCCTACAAACAGGGAAAAACTTGTATTCCCTGCAGCCAGAGATGAGCTGCTATCACCGCCATGCATTTGGTAAACACCCAGGGGGCTGAGGTGAGAACAAAGGGCAGGGCACAGAACTGAAAATGATCGACTCCCAAGCGAAAGCGGAGAAAACTCCTGGATCACTGATCCATTTTTATATGATAGTACGTGTCCTGGAGGTCCACTGAGCACATCCAGTCGTTGCTGTGCAAGAGAGGCACAATCGACTGCACAGTGACCATCTGAAACTTCAACTTCTGCACAAACTGGTTCATGCGACTGAGATCCAAAATAGGACATAGGTCCCCTATTTTCTATGGAACTAAAAAGATGCAGGAATAAGTTCCAGATCCTCTGTGTCTTGCGGGACCTGTTAGATGGCTCTTTTCTGAAGAAGGCTTACAACCTCTTGTCGGACTGCCTCTTCCTGATTGGGTGGCACGTCCAGGCTGCCTCTTCTTGATTGGGTGGCACATCCGAAAGAGGACTGAATTTTTGGAGAATTTCTGAAAAGGGAATGCAATAACCCCTGGATATAATTGCTAGCACCCACTGATCATTTGTAACACTTGCCCAGGCTAGTGGATGCAGCGATAACCAACCCCCGACTACCTCCAGGGATGGACAGTCAGGCAATGCCTCAGGGGCTGAGGTGAGACCAAAGGGTAGGGCCCAGAACTGAAAATGATCGACTCCCAAGCGAAAGCGGAGAAACCTCCAGGACCGTTGATCCATTTTTATATGGCAGTATGTGTCCTGGAGGTCCACTGAGCACATCCAGTCGTTGATGTGCAAGACGGGCACGATCGACTGCACAGTGACCATCTGAAACTTCAACTTCTGCACAAACTGGTTCATGTGACTGAGATCCAAACTAGGACGTAGGTCCCCTGTTTTCTTTGGAACTAAAAAGAAGCAGGAATAAGTTCCAGATCCTCTGTGTCCCGCGGGGACCTGTTAGATGGCTCTTTTCTGAAGAAGGTTTACAACCTCCTGCTGGGCTGCCTCTTCCTGATTGGGTGGTACGTCCAGAAGAGGACTGAATTTTGGGGGGTTTTCTGAAAAGGGAATGCAATAACCCCTGGATATAATTGCTAGCACCCACTGATCATTTGTAACACTTTCCCAGGCTAACGGGTGCAGCGATAAGCAAACCCCGACTGCCTCCAGGGATGGACAGTCTGGCAACGCCTCAGGGACGCTGCAAAGTTTTCTCAGAGAAGGGTTGCCTGGAACCTTGGTTTTGCAGGCCTCCTCTGCCCCTGGGGCAATGTCTACCACTGAAACCTCTTCCCTATCCCCTGGAAGAAAAATCCTCCTGAACATCTTGAAAGGGAGACTGTGCCTTCCTGAACCACATTTTCTTACTCCCCTTCTGGGTCTTGGAAAAGGACTTCTGAGGGGCAGAAAACCTAATCTCAATGGCCAACAAGGTCTTCCCTTACTGTTCACTGCGGGTCAAAGTCTCTTTCACAGTGGGACCAAAGTGTGTGGAACCATCAAAGGGGGTGCTAACAAAAGACGTCTTGAAGGCCTCTGCAAACCTGCTCAAATGGAGCCAGGCATGATGCCTAATTGAGATAACTGAGCCCGCTGCCCATGAGGACCTTTCCGCAGCATTGGAAATTAGCCTCATGGATGAATTTGCAACTGAATGAAGGGTTGACAGCTTTGGAGAAACTGCCTTGAATTCCTCCTCAGACATGCACCCAGAGAGGGAAGTAGATGGTTTCTTTATCAAATCCCTCTGGAGATGGGTGAAATTGCACAGGATAATTTAATGCTCGCAGGCTAGAAGAAGCCAAGGCAAACATCCGTTTTCCTAATCTGTCCATAGCCCTCGATTCATGATTGGGCGGATGGACAGAAGAACTCTGCTCTGCCAATTCCTTTTTGGTGGTAGCAGCCACCACAACAGCATAAATCGGGACCGCTTTGGACCAAAAGGTTCTATCTGATGGAGGACTCAGAAACTTGTCCACTTTCGTGGGCACTGGCTCCACAGTATCCAGCTCCTTCCAAGCCCTGCTGGCCACAAGATCAATGAGAGGATCAGTAGGGAGGACACCCAGGAGGTAGATGGTCCTGTACTGAAAGGCTACAGAAATACAGCTTCCTCAGAGGATGGAGTTTGGGTAGACCAACCACCTTTGGCCTTGAGGATCTCTAGTACGTCTCCAAAGGAGACGTCCTCCGGTGGAGATCTCGGGGACCCATACCCTCATCAGCATCCGTATCCTCTATAAGGGACTTCATAAGGAGTCTAGATGTCTCCTCCTACAAGTCCTCTTCCTGGGGACTTCCTCCACCTTGGGGTGGCGGGGAAGAGTCAGAAAAGGAGGGGGCCCCTGTGTGGGGGGCATACCCCTGGAGGCTAGGTCAGACAGGCTGACCCGAAGCAGTATGGCCAAGCCGCTCAGATATTGGGGCTGGGTAGGATGACCATGCATGGGAGAGGTAGCTCTGATAGCAGAAAAAGATCTTTTGGCAGCCTGGAAAGCGGAAGGACTAGAAGATGCTCCATGCCCCTCTCCCACCGACACAACCCTAATGGAAGAGAAGGTGGACCCCTCCCAGTCCCGCCACTCCACTGGATGGCACCGGACCAGAACTGAAGGCCAAGGTGCCCAGAGGAAGAGACTGGTCCAAAAAGCTGAAAATCCAACACCATAGACTCCAGCTCAACAGGCTCGACCAGCCGGATGGTCTGTTGCGGGGGGACAGGAACAGTACCAACCACCGATCCTATCAGGGAAGAATCCAAACTGGGCCACAGAGCTCCCCTAGCCTTTGCTCCGCTCAAACGTCACTCAGAATCCAAGCCACTGCTCGGATGAGGAGCGATCAAAGGGAGAGTGGGAGATTGGATTCCTGACCTATGGGCTGGAAAAGCCAAAAGCCGCAACTCCATCTGAGCTTTCAGAAAGGCCCGCATCATCCTGTCCATATCCACAGGGAAGGCACTCCTGAAAGATCAGGAGGAGATTGAGGACCTACTGGGAGAGTCGCGCCTGGAGCCGGAGTGTCGTCTCTTATAGCTTCATAGGTTGGTACTAGGCTATCGGCCCTAGGGCCTATACATGCCTAGCCATAACAATTCCCTGGCTATATCTTCCCACAGTATTTACTTCCCTGGACCCCTGTCTAGCAGGGTGACTGACATGATCCCTGGGGTGAATTTCCCATCTCTCATCCAATCATCAAGGTTCCTTTTGAAGAGGGCCACAGAGGCGCTCTGCTTGATATGTTAGGGCACTCTATTCCAGAGTCTGGGCAGTCTCTGGGTCAAGAACCTATCCCTCCAGCATGTTTTGTTCATTGTGATAAGGTTTGGATCCCTGCAGCATGCACCTCTGAGGGACTGGGATTTCTTAAAGTGTAGCATGTCCATCAGCTCTGGGTTTGACATGGCCTTGTATGTTAAGCAGAGATCGCCTCTGAGTAGACGATAAGTGACACAGTATAGGTGAAGTTTTTTTTAGACGGTCAGCATAGGGCATCTGCTTTAGGCCTGTGATTCTTTTAGTGAGGTATTTCTGTGACCTTTCCAGTTGTTGCAGATGTCTTGAGAGGTACATACCAAATGGGGCGTTGTATTCTATAATGGGTCTAATGAGGGATGAGTACAGTAGCACAATTACCTCCTTTTTTCTGGATGAAAAGCCCTTAGTGATGAGGTGTGCCACACAGGATTTCCTGACTGTTGTAGCGATGTGGTTATCGATGGTGAGACCACTGTCCAACTGTGTCCCTAAGTCTCTTATCACACTTTTGGTGTTTAGTGTACTGCCACCTATGTGGTAATTCATGGGTAAGTTTTTTTTTCCCAAAGGGGATAACTATACATTTCTTGGCAACGAGCTTGAGCCCATGCCTCTGGCACCAAGCATCGGTTTCTGTCAGGCCCTTTTGTAGAATATCCACATCATTTGGGGATTCAATAATGGCTCTCAGTTTGCAGTCATCTGCAAACTTTGTTAGCCAGAGTACCTTAGTGTTGGCCTGTACTTCAGAGAAGTAGATGCAAAATAAAAGTGGTCCCAGGACTGAACCCTGAGGTACTCCACTTGTTACTTGTCTGGAGCTGTATTTGGAGTTGGCTACTTTTATAGTGTGGGTTCCGTCAGTAAGTCAGTTGGCAACCCATCGAGTGACGTAGGAATTAATGCCCAGTTTAGTAAGTTTATCTAGGATTCCAAAATGAGGGGTGGTGTTGAAGGCCTTGACGAGGTCCAGATAGGCTGTGTGGACCACCTTACCCTTGTCCACGGCTCTGGAGACTGATTTGAAGAAGGCAATCAGGTTCAGGAGACAAGATCGGCCCTTCACAAAAGTGTTTGAAGGTTGCCAATGTCCATTTATAAGTTCCATGATAATACGTTCCAGTGCCTTGCAGATCAGGCTCGTCAGACTGATGGGGTGGTAGTTCCTTGGATCCACGGTGGATCCCCCCCTTATGGCGTGGGATAACTGTAGCTGTGCGCCACTCAGTGGGCTCACTCATCTGGTCCCATGGATGCTGTATTCTTAGCTTTGGAGAGAGCGTTTTTGACATGTGTGGCCGTTATTACCAGAATTTAGCAGTCTTTCGGTATTGAGATGGGCCCTATATGGGGTGAGAGGGGGGTGAAGTTTGCACTGAATCGATCTGCCAGGATATTGGCAATATCCTTGGGATCAGTATATTTAATGCCATTCTGCTGTAGCTCAGAGAAGATCTGAGCATTGACATTTAGATTCTTGACATAGCTATAGAATGCCTTGTGGCTGTCTTTGGAATCTTTGGTAATTTTATTTTCAGAACTAGCTTTGGAGGATTTTATGAGGGATCTCAAGCTTCTTACTGAGACTGGCAAGGGAGTTTTTTGCATCCTGGGATTTTCCTCTTTTCTGCAACAGTTTCTGCCTTTTGTTGTAAAGTTTGTTTATGGCATGGGACCACCAGATTGGCTTCTGTTTTTTTGGATGAGAGCAATTTGGTTCTATTGGAGATGGCATGACTCATGCACAAGTGGATGTGCTCGTACAGTGCCTTAGTGTAGGATTCAGCAGTTGAACTTTCAGTTCCCGTCTGCATGGGTGTCATGAAGTTTGTCACGTCTGAAATGAGTCGCACGAAGTTGGCTTTAGAGAAGTTTTTTACGGCAGTTTCCTTACTAGGGGGTGGGTGTGGGATGTGAATGTCAAGGGTGATTAGCTTATGGTCAGACCTGACCAACGAGGGGGTGACCATAGGTGTGGAGCATTGATTTCCCATGTTGGTAATGACCAGGTATGGGATACTGGAGCCCATGGTGGGACTAAGGATTAGTTGATCCAGTGCGTTGGAATTTATGAATTCCAAGAACCGCTGGGCAAAGGTGTTGGTACACGAGTAGTTTTCCCAGTTAATGGCAGGGTAGTTGAAATCACTCAGTATTAGGGTGTTTGGTTGTATCTTAATATTTTCCAGTATATTTAGAAAGGTGTAGTGAGAATCTTGGGGCATGGTGGGGGATCTGTAGCAAGCTACAATTTGGATTGCAGTCTTACCTAGTGTTAGTTTCACCTGGAGAATTTCAGATGCACTGTGTTGGGCAACTAGCCTGGTGTTGTGAATATCCTTGGTGAATATGGCCACTCCTCCACCTTTAGTGTTTTGGTCCTGGTTTGGTGGCCGAAAAGTGTGGTAAGAGTTATAGCCTGGTGCTGCAGGGGTGCTCTCTGCAGCCTTGAACCAGGTCTCAGCTACTTTACAGATATCAATGTTCTCCATTTTTAGGAGTGCCTCAAGAGAGTGCATTTTGAGGTTTAGACTTCTAGCACTGAATAGCATTACCTTCAGATTTTGCATGCTTGTACCTGTTACGGTGGTGGTTTTGTCCTTTAAACTTTGCCTAAAGGAAGGCACTACAGGGGTGGCAAGAGCCTTAGCTAATAATCTGAATCCCAGGAGCGACAGGTGTAGACCATCTCTGGCAAAGCATCGTGGTCTGTTGATCATGTCATCACAGGCAGACAGATACTGGATCCCCTTTGAATGACACCAAAAGCTTAGCCAATTGTTTAAGTCAATCATTTTGTCCTTATACTGTGGTATCATTCTGGGCGAAGGCAGGGTTAGGGTCATACCTGCCTGGGCCACATGATCCGAGAGCTCTTCCATGTCTCTTTTCATGTAGTACAGGGAGGTACGTCTCAAGACATTCACTCCAACATGGACAATGTCAGAGTCATATTTGTACTTCTGGAGTGACTTTAGTGCATGCATTACGTGGAGAATCCTGGCACCCGACAGGCAGCTGACTGTAATTTTCTCCTTGTTCAGCCTGGTGAGTGGGACATCAGTGTGCCTAACTATAGAGTCACCTATGACTAAAGTGTTGGGTACGTTGCCTTGCCTTAGGGGCTGTTGTTGGGTGGCACACTGGTGTTGTGAGCTATGTGACACTTTAGTTGTGATTGGTGTTTGTTTGCGTTTCAGCTTCGGACGTCCTTGTTGCTTGGGGAGGTTATTGTTAAGGTCCTCCACATATGTGGGTTTAGTGTTGCTATGTGTGGGTGTTGGTGGTGTGGGTTTAGAAGGGGTATGTGTTGCTTGAGGTGTAGTGCGGGTGTTAACCTTCTCCTCTTGACTGTCTAGTACAATCTTGGGTGGAGAGAGCTTTGCTTCCAGTTTGGCTATGTAAGTGCATCTCTCGCAGGTTGTAGTGTTGGGTGGTAGGAGGAGAGGGTTGTCTGTGTACATTGCTGCATTGCCCCAGTATGCCCAGATTCACCAGGTGGACAGGAGAAATCACCAAAAGCTGACCCTTGGACATGCCTAGTTTGGTGCTTTTTTTTTTTTTGCAAAGTACAACAGCCGTTTTCCCTAACCTTAGCAAGGTACTTTGCAATTATAGGCTGTTTAGTGCCTACGATTAATTTCTCCTTATTAACAAGGAAAGATGAGTGTTTGTATCAGTTTAAGACTTCCTAGTGCTTTCCAGCAGGTTTTAAAGCAAGTGATAGTCACAGGGATACTTAAAGGTAAGATGAAAAAATGGTTTCTCCTAAACACTGCAGTGTGCACTAGAGGAGTTAGATGTGAAAGTAGGTAACTTAAGTTTTACCTGTCTAAAAAGTTAAGTTTTAGTGGAGAGTCACTATTTTTAAAACAGCAAGATAGATTAAAAGGGGGTGGTCACTTTTGTATTCTGGTACTATGGAATACAGTAGGATAGCCAATAAATTTAAATAGCTGAAGGGGAGTGATTTCACAAAATGATAATTTTGTACTTACTCACACAAGCCAGTAAAAACATAGAGGAAACAAGATACATGGTCAAATTAACACAAGGGGAAGGTAACTAGAAAGACAGTAGTGTTTAAGAACACTACAGTAACCGGGTTGGAGGGTGGGGGAAAAAAAATTCTGCCTGACTCACAAGAGACAGAGCTGTGGTCTCTTTTCAAATTTTTAATATGCAGTTGAAAGCAGAATGCAAGTAAAACAATAGGTAAATAAAACAAATCACAGTATTCAAAATAGAAAAAGGCAATAAAATACTAAAACAAATAAAAAGCAAACTAACCTTTCCTTCACAGCAAAGTGTAGCAGAGTCTGGGTGAGCCTTTCTAGCAAAGTTCTGAAATGTTTTATTTTTACCCCTTAAATAAAAGGTTTAGCTCCACCCCCTCAGTTCACAGATGATTAACCTTAACTGACCTGTTCTATTGACCTGGACTAATTTCTAGAACGAGACCTACCCGGAGAAGACAGAACCTGCTTTGAAGACAATGGATCCAAAGGGAGATCCTCCACTACAATCAGCTCCTGCACAACTCATGGATCCGACCAAATCGGAACTGAACTCAGCAAAGGATCCAAAATACTACTACTTGAATCCCTCGGATCTGAAAGGGTCAGAGCCATAGGTACGGTGCCCATCCTTGGATCCGAAGGTCTGGAGCCGAAATCCTTGGATCTGGGAGAGGAAACTGAAGGTACCAGATCTGAGGGCTTTGGGTCCAAACCCTTGGATCCAGGAGTGGACTCCCTGTACGATATGGGACCCAAAGATCACGGATCCAAAACTGCCCTGGCTGGAGTCAGACTCAAAGACCTAGGATCCGACAGCCTGGGATGCTTGGTCAGGCCTCCTCCATGGAAAGCTTCTTTCTAGCCCTAGAAGAGCCTGCCTTGGCCAGGGAACCAGTGACCAAGGGGTCTCCTTTGACTAAGCCTTTAATAAGGAGCTTGTTACAACATTTGACCAAAGCCCTCGGGTTGAAAGCAGCAGAAATGCCGCATTCCACCTCATGGTGGTCCCCATCGAGACATTAGAGGCACTCCTCGTGCGAGTCAGAAATCGGCATTTTCCGCCCACGAGGAGCACCTTTTAAAGCTCAAAGGTTTATCTGACATAAATGAACCAGGAAACAGTCAAAAAACAATCCAAAGTTCAAAAACCTAATAAAACCATCTGAAACACTCAAGCACAAAACAACTTAAATCTACTAACACTACTTACACACCACAGTAACTAGGCCGAAACACAAAATCCCAAGAAAGGGACAAGAAGAAAAGGTAAGAATTGACCGGGAGGGGATATCTAAGAAGGGATAACTACTTACTAACTCTACAACTCAAGAAAAATACAAAAAAATTAAGAAACCTTTCAAATAAACACTTACACTTAGAGGAGTTGAGCAATCTGCATCTGACTGACTGACTAAGCAGCAAATGAGATGTGAGGAAGTGTAGGGCAGCAGAGCATTATGGGAGGGGAGGAGCTTGAGCTAAGCTGTGTTATGCTGCCTCGGATACGTGAGGAATGGTGACTAGATAACATCAGATCTGACTGCATTATTCTTATGAAATCACGAACAAGAAACTGAATTGGTGTTCCACAGTAGAACTTGTTAACTGAAAGGGCAAATTATGTATATGCTCCAATCCTATGAAAACTTGTCAAAGACCCACATTATTTTTTAACATATTTATTAAACAGAACATTAAAATAGTGACAGAGATACATATACAGTAGTAGAAAAGAAAACAAACCAAAGTAACATTTTTATTTTCATAGTATACACTGTAACAATTTTCATTCATTCCAATATTGCATACATTTTTGAATTCCTGCCTTCCCTTACATTTTGCTCCTCCTTCTAAATACTATTCTGTATGTAATGTTCACACAAATACCATTTTACTTCTATGTAATTTGCACCTTTCATTTTCTAAAGATGCTGCGTCAAAATCTTTTATCTCCTTCACAGTATTCAGTACTTAAGTTACAGTTGGTTTATATTTTTATTTGCATTTTCTAGTAATTTCTTTCTTTTTTTCTACCAATAGCATTAAACTTAGTAAGGCCTTACTATAACTACACAATTCAGATCCTATCATCCTATCTCAGAAAATCAGTTCCTTAGTTTCAATCATTTGCTTCCCACAAAATTGCTGATAAAGTATTCTGTAAGGAATTTTAAAAATCTATCAAACCTTTTGCATTCCCATAAAACATTTTCCCAATTACCAGTCTCTTTACCATCACACCCTTAGCATTTCTACCTTAAGAATATTACTCTGAGATCTGCTTGGGGTACAAAAATTACCTAAGCAAATGTTTCCAAGCAAAAATGCTAAACCTTCTGCACTTTGTTGCACACCTGGAAGCCATGCAGATGTCATTGCAGTGTTCCTTTGTAAAGTGCCTTTCCATTCTCTCTTACCAATCTTTCCAGTCTTCTCTGATTGAGTCTGATTGTCATGCAATATTTTATATGCCCTCTAAGCACCTGCATCCAAAATCCTACTTTGTTCTCAAAGCCGGTGTTAGCATTTTTGGGGTCCATATCAAATGTCAATTTTGGGGCCCCCCCCAGGCACTTCCATTACAGTATTACCCTGTCACTGCCACCGCTCTGAAGCAGCCTTTTAGCACAGGCTGCAAACTTTTAAGAGTAGTATGTGCAGAATTACCTGTAGCTATAATGCTCTTACCGTACAACAGGTCTATGTACCACACTATGTTCGCCCATCTCACAGTGGGACAGTCACAGTTGCTGACATTTTAGTTACAACAATGATACATTATAGCAACTCTATGTATAGGTCTGGACTTAGTTGAAATGCTATCTATAGGCTCTAAAGTGTATTTTTTTTTTTTTACATAATCTTTTCATCCAATCATGGCTTGAACAGAAATTATGATTAAGGAAAGAAATTTATGTTGCTCTTCAGCTTAACTTTTCCTTGCATCCTTTCCGCACACCCTTCGTGACCAAGACAGCACAGTAATAGCCATTTAGAAAATAACCAAGATAAGCCAGGGTCCATGAAGCAATAGGGTTACAGGTGCTCTGGGATGCATTTTAGAGCATTTTCCCTACCTTTTAATCCAATTGTGTCCTAAACAAACACCATGAGTAAAAAAAGAATGTCAGTCTTTTTTTTATTTTAAGGAAGACACAAGTTGTGCCCAAGGCTTAATATTAATATTCAAAGATAAACTAGCACACAACAAACTAACCAGCCATTTGTTGTCTGGATACACAGGTCCAATCTGGGAATATTGCCCGTCTCCATAACTCCCCCCAAAAAAGAAGGTAATTGTCTATGCATCCCTCTGGTGTTACACTGGGATGAAAGCAGAGGTTCAAATTGCCAGTGTCATGTGTTTCAATTGAGTGATGACATACATGCAGTATACATAGCATGCCATCAATTCTCAACCATAACCATCAAAGGCAGCTGCCTATATATGTGCCTGATGTGAAATTGAAAAAATAATGATCACAGTGATGCATTCTACTTTGTTGCTCCTAGACAGCACACACTTACACAAACTATAGTAACTTTCTTTGTACACCACTGAGGTATGTGGGAAAAGTAAAAGAAACGATGACCACACTATCCTCAGCCCAAACAAAATCTGCAAAGACCTTATGTGCAAAGCTCTATGGTTTGACTGTAATGAAAAGGAAAGTAGTAAACACAACCCCCCCCCCCCAATAACCTACATCAGCTTTTTGTACACACACATCTGAGAAGGGATTTTTTTTAGAATGGGTGCAGTTGATAAAGAGGCCATTATCAGCTTTATCTTAACAGGGTCAGCCCCGTTCAGGTTAAAGAGTATATTCAGAAAATTAATACATTTTTTATTCATTTTTCCTCAACCAGCATCAGCTTTTGTAGGTCCCTCACACAGTCAATGATGATTAAGAGAGCCCCCTGTATCAATTTATACAGTCTAGGGAGTGGAGGCTACCAGACTCCTTGAAGATTGAAATGACTGAATGCTCTGTGATATATTTTGTGCATTACTTTTAAAATATAATTACTTGTTAGCTACATTTTTCACTTATACCCAAAAAAATAATGTACGAGGTCCTGGCATTATTAGGTGTATGCAGAGATAAAATCAGTAATATTTTTACAAGCACACACAAAAGCCATAGCAATACTAGTTTTGTACTTATTTCAGCAAATAACAATACATCGTGCAACACTGGTACCACCACACCTGATCAGTGAATGCAGTTTAGCAATCATCAAACAGCAGCAGGGGTAAGTCACTTTTATTTACCTTGGTAAGGATTAATGCATAACTGTCACTGTCTGACATCACAGACCTTCCCTGATTTTGCTCATAATTTTGATCTGTCCTTTGTGAAAAGTTTGATTTGCTAATAAATCATTCAGGAATACAGACAATCAATAATTCTAGGCATCAGAGGTTTATACGTCATTGTCCAAGAAAATGCATTCTGGTGCAAAGGGTGTTATTCTATTAACTTTTCTTAAGTGAATTAGTAATATTTAAAACATTATCCTGATTTTGAGCCTTTATTTTTTGGTATTGTCCTGAATTCTTCTGCAAAATAAATGAGAGTTGTAGTATCTGGTGTTCTACCAGTATTTATGGCACTCCATGAAAGAAAAAAAACAACATCACTGAAGATCTGAAGCATCAGCTCTTCTTAAACTACAAGGTTTGCACTCAAATTAGTCACTCTAGCCTCCTGATTTCTATACTGCTTACCTTGCTTATGTTCAGCAGCTTTATACTAAATAGGGTCATTCCAGAGCCTTTTCAGGTTAAAAGAGTATAATCAGGAAATTAATAATTTGTTTCTATCAGCTGCTTTTGTAGGACCCCCACACAGTCAAGGATAATTAAGGGCCCCCTTGATGCCACAAGTATAGCAGGTATCTAAAGCTGGCTATGTTGTCGATTTTAGTGGAGGGATTATCCACCAAGCAGGGTTTAACTAACCTGGAGGAACTATGTCAGTAGTAACATATTTAATAGGATTGTGAAGCCCGTTACTTGATGAAACACTGTTACAATAACCAGAGATATCTTTGAATTTTAAAGAAGATGCAAATAATTTAGAGTTATTAAGTATACACAACTGTTGTACTAGCTTTTGTTAGTTTGACAGACATGTTACAAAATATCAAGATAAATAACTTGCTGTGGTTGGGGGCCCCCAGTGATCACTGATCACAGGGTTTGCTAGTGCCGAAAGCCGGCTATGTTTGTTCTTTCATATGGAATTTTCATTAGGCAGACAGCAAGAAGAGGAAGACAGGTGTAATTGGGAACATTTTTTTTTTTTTAAGAAATTCAGCAAGTTTGCAGATTTAAAAAAATAAGATCTAAACTGTCTACGTATAGTTAGGCCTCAGTAAGTTTAATGTCACTGACTAATAAATAAACAATTACTAATAGAAGATGGAAATCAAGACCTATTCTCAACGTAAAGGAAGTTCTGCAAACTGTAAAGCAGATGAAAACTGGAGGTAAACTCTTTTGAAAAGACAAGGAAAATATTTCATAGAAGAATACATGTAGAGTGAAATTTATGAGAAGTGAGATTTAGAGAAAAGCCATAACTGATTAACTTATGTAACATCTGAGTAAATGAAAATTGTTAAAAAGAAAATGTACGCATACTGCATGACAAGGACAATGCAAGCTGTTATTATGGTTGGTTGTCTTTTCTATTAATGAATATAAACCTGTTACAGCTTAAAATGTGACAATGTAATAAATATGTTGAAACAACTTATATGACTAGTAAAAGCTTAGGCTTACTGGCAATTATAGATCATGACCTACCATGGTCATCATCAAATAATAATATAGATGACTGATAAAAGACTGTTTCAAGCATTTTGTATCCCTATATGTAATACCGATCCTCATCGATATGCATTATAAGACAGAAGTGAAATCATCAACGTAAGGAAGGACAACAAGTAAAACACTCTAACTGCAGGACAGTGGACCAGAAAATGACTGAATGTCTAGCAAGCAGTAGTAAAGGATGAGAAGATCACTGTTATAGTGATGTTTCAAGGAAGAAATAAGAATGGGGATAAGATATTGTATTACAAGTGCAAGGAAAAAAGAAAGATGATCTATGTGACGGGGATAAGATATTGTATTACAAGTGCAAGGAAAAAAGTAAGATGGTCTATGTGATGGGGATAAGATCTTGTATTACAAGTGCAAGGAAAAAAGAAAGATGGTCTATGTGATGGGGATAAGATATTGTATTACAAGTGCAAGGAAAAAAGAAAGATGGTCTATGTGATGGGGATATGATCTTATATTACAAGTGCAAGGAAAAAAGAAAGATGGTCTATGTGATGGGGATAAGATCTTGTATTACAAGTGCAAGGAAAAAAGAAAGATGGTCTATGTGATGGGGATAAGATCTTGTATTACAAGTGCAAGGAAAAAAGTAAGATGGTCTATGTGATGGGGATAAGATCTTGTATTACAAGTGCAAGGAAAAAAGAAAGATGGTCTATGTGATGGGGATAAGATCTTATATTACAAGTGCAAGGAAAAAAGAAAGATGGTCTATGTGATGGGGATAAGATCTTGTATTACAAGTGCAAGGAAAAAAGAAAGATGGTCTATGTGATGGGGATAAGATCTTATATTACAAGTGCAAGGAAAAAAGAAAGATGGTCTATGTGATGGGGATAAGATCTTGTATTACAAGTGCAAGGAAAAAAGAAAGATGGTCTATGTGATGGGGATAAGATCTTGTATTACAAGTGCAAGGAAAAAAGAAAGATGTTCTATGTGATGGGGATAAGATCTTGCATTGCAAGTGCAAGGAAAAAAGAAATATGGTCTATGTGATGGGAATAAGATCTTGTATTACAAGTGCAAGGAAAAAAGAAAGATCGTCTATGTGATGGGGATAAGATCTTGTATTACAAGTGCAAGGAAAAAAGAAAGATGGTCTATGTGATGGGGATAAGATATTGTATTACAAGTGCAAGGAAAAAGGAAAGATGGTCTATGTGATGGGAATAAGATCTTATATTACAAGTGCAAGGAAAAAAGAAAGATGGTCTATGTGATGGGGATAAGATCTTATATTACAAGTGCAAGGAAAAAAGAAAGATGGTCACTAGAAGAATTACACAAGAAACAGGATGGCATTCAGGAGGATAAGACAGGAAGGAGGAGAGAAGAAAACCTATAAAGGCTACTCTGCCTGAAAACATGATCATTGAAAAAGGAGTTGAAGCAGTATGAGAAGTACATCAGGAAAATTCTGAAAGGATGCTTCATCTCAGAATTTTCAAGGGAACCAGAAAGCAAGTTTTAATTTACTTATTTGAATTATTTGCTGTTGTGTACTGTTAAAGTCATGCTAGGCTTGAAATCCCTTTACAGCAGAGGCGTAGGGAGAAAAGCCTCAACAATTAAAAAAAAAAAATACAATGCTACACTAAAATGGACATTATTCAGTTAAACAATAATATATAGTTTAAAATATAAAATATACTAGCAACAATATGGAAAAGATCAGTTACACAATGACAAATCTTAAAGACACACACACACACATACACCAGCGCATCCTCTTTTGTCGAATGGTGCTTTGGTCAACATCTGTTTAGTTGACACAATCTGACTGACTAAACAGATGGTCTACAGGTGTTCACAACTGTATGATACCAGATGATTCTTGGGGTTGGTAAATTTACCCTTTCCATGAGAACTGTGTGATCTCTAATGTCGTATATATAATTAGCAGAGGTGTGGATGTTGTATGGGTGCTTGCCGCACTACAAAAAAATGATGTTTCCTTTTGCAGCTGCCACTTTTTTTTTTGCATGCAAAATGAATCTGACACTGATGCTCGGTACATGCATAACAGCATTCACATGCATAATTTTGATCTTTTGGTGTCAGCATTATGCATATCAATATCTGTGCTATTCAACCAAGTTAAGTAAATCCATGTACTTGGATGTATGTGGTTTACTGTACACTTAGAAGAGCTGAACATTTTAGGAAAAATACAGAAGAGATGACATGCGTTTGCAGTAACATTTCAGTCTGTGGAGTTGCAAGACCTATTAAAGAGATGTACAGAAATGCTACTTAAGTTTAGAGATGTAAAAGTTTTAGGTACTGTGGAGAGGAAACTGAGGAAGAGAAAGTTGTTGAACATGAATATGTAAGAAGAAGAGTAAAAGAATATGTGGAGTTTTGAAAAAAGTGTTATGAAGAAAAGATGGCTGAACTAGGCTGATTGAAAATGATGTAGTGGGGATATAGGCAATGTAGAAGAGCATAAAGAAGACGTGTATGGGTAATATGGGAAAGCGAAATAGGTAGAGAGAAAAGAAAAAAAAAAAGTAGAGCAGTGATTGAAAATAAGAAGTACATGAAGGATTAGATACCAGATTCATCAAGAAGCCATCATGAAAGGTTGGGAATGATGAGAAACGGAAAAATGTAGAAATAATCACTGAACGGACACAGAAGGAATGCGATGGACCAGGAGGCAACATATATGGTTCAAACTGCACACTTCCCTTCTGCTGACAAAATTTGGCACAATCAGTTGATGACCTACTTAGAAATGGCGTGATGCATCAGAAGGATGACAGCTCAACAGCTATCATCAAATAAATGAACCAGGAACATCGGAAAACATAGAAGGTTGAAAAAAACTTTTTTTTGGAGGGGAAGCATTCCTGAATCCCTCACACCCCCTTGCTAATTATATATACAAACTCAGACTTCGCACTACAGTGGGGAAAGCAGCAAATCCCCAATCTATCACGAACCCACATAATCAAGGTCTTTGCTGTTCGACCTTCCAGCAGGTTAAAAAGTTAAGAAAGAGCCAAGCCATGATCACAATTTTTTTTGGGTTGGGGGTAACTGTTGATTCACACCAGACCTGCAGGCTGACGATGCTTGCTGGTAGGTAGAGTCTACATATGTAAGCATTGAGGTTGGCTGGAATACCAGACAGGGTGGTGCTACATGCCGCAGTGCCAAAAAGGAAGAAGATTTAAACATGTTAAGGGAGAGGATTATTGCACAACACTATAGCTGAGCAATTCTTTTATAAAAATATTTGCAGCTCATTTTTTAGGAAGAGGGGTGCATCATCTCCTCCACATGCTTCCACAGAAGAAAGAAGAGCAGCCTGTTTCAGTGAGAGAGATAGAGAGATCAGGAGAGCTTGGAAAGCACTACCAATATGGACATCAAGAGCAGAATTCTTTTATGTCTGTTTTTATGAAGGTAAGCCCCAGTCTCTCAACTGTCCCTGATTTTAGCTCTATCCTGCAAATATCTAAGTGATGTAAGTTGTTAGGAAGTGTGATTTAACATATCATCAGCATTCACTCATTTGCGTGACTGTTGAAAACGTCAGTGTCTGTTTGGCAGTAACTGTAGTATTTTTTTTTTTTGTTACATAATTGTATCTGGACTTCCAGATGTAGTTATTTTTAACAGAGCAACTGCAGTGATTGTCTGCTGAGGCTCGGCTCTTATTGGTCTCTAACAGCCAAGCCAGACCTTTGGCTCGGCTCTTCTTCAAAAATCGCAGGCTTGCTCACCTTTACATGACACAGTCAGAACAAGAGACTTGAAAACCAAGCCAATGCAACACTAGGGAGAAACAGCCAGGTCTTATTTTATTTATACAGGCCAATATAGAAAGGCAATGCAGAGATTACTGGATAAGCTGTAGCTATGTTTAGTGTATAAGTATCCTTAAATTAAGGGGTACATGTTACAGGCCACGAGTTATGGGTGAGAGAAAATTTCAGTTTTACATATCAGAGAGACTCTATGTTAAACCCTTCTTGAAATATGCTGCAAGTGACAGATGTCTTCACTAAAATGTTATTAACTAAAGGATACAATTAAAAATGTCCATACTGATTGCATGCCATCCATTCCCACATATTCTGTTATAAGAGCTGGAATTTTAAGAAGCAGTAAATAAGACTTCTCGGCTGCTGTGTTGGTAGGGATGCAGTCATTTCCTTATGGTCCTCTGCTTTACCATATGCAGCATAACCCTGACTTGAAAACATAACTTTACATTAGCAAAATGTATATTATGCATATATCTTGGTTTGTGTGAAAAATCAAAGAAAATGACCTTAGTGATATAAAACAAAACACAGTTGTAAGCAAGGAAAAATGGGCACCGTGAGACTAAAAGATATAAAATTAGGGGTACTGAATTAGAAAGGATGAGCAAAAAAGAAAGGCATGAATTCTGTGTTTTGTAAACACAAATTACACCAAACAAGTA
Source organism: Protopterus annectens (assembly GCF_019279795.1). Lineage (NCBI taxonomy): Eukaryota > Metazoa > Chordata > Ceratodontiformes > Protopteridae > Protopterus > Protopterus annectens. The sequence continues at coordinate 505,874,015 of NC_056738.1, forward strand.
TGTTTGCATGTATCCCTGTATTTTTAGTTGCATATCTGATTATAAAATCTGGGCCAAAAGATTATATTTCAAAAAGTGAAATGAAAAATAATTCATAAAAACTACAGATTGCCATAAAAAATGAGTGAGCATGTGTACTACAATAAAACAATTGACTGTGCAGCTGAGGAAAAGTTGGAAATTGATTCACCACTGCTGACCTTTTTCAGTGTTGTGAGGCACAGAGAGAGACTGAAAGCAAGAGAAGAACTAATAACAGAGATGAAGGAAGGGAGGAAGATGTAAGGACGTTACAGGACACCCTAAGTACATTAAGGACCATCTGATCCTCCACCCTTTTTTTTTTTTTTTTTTTTTTAAATAAGGAAAGCTCACAGTTTACTGTGATTAATCAAGTGCCATTTAGTCAACATGCTCAGGAAGTCGGTCTTTTTTTTTTTTTTTTTTGCAAGGGCAAACATGCCTGCACTCTAGATGTGAAGGCAAGCCCCCACACTCCCCTATCTTTAAATATACACAGTATGAGGTTACAGAAATTTAGAAAAAATGGAAAAGTTGCAAAACAAAAGCAATGCTCACCTTTTTCCTCTTACACAAGTCAACAATACAGTGATTGCATGACCAAGGCAGGCCTGATATAGTGAAATGTCAACAGGACACTTGTGACCCTTCATTTTGACATACCTGGATTCTCATCTCCAAGTTGTGACAGTGCATAGGTTTCCCTTCAAAAATCCATCTAATAGTGGAATGCGATGTGGAAAATTTTCTTACTATTGCAACATAAAATTCACACAAATGACAAAAGAATGAGTGAGAAAGGGAATTTATTTATTTTACATTTTACTGGAATAAGACTCATTTTCAGGACAGACTCGGAGAGAAAAGCTCCACATATAGATTATACAAAATTTATACAAGAAATTATACAAAACTTATACAAGCCATACAGTACACCATAAATGACATTATATGCTATTATAGTTGACATTTGTATTACACAATCATCTGATATAATTTCTTATTGTAGTGTAGACATTGTAGTTTCTCAACGTAAGCTGAGGAAGGGTTTGTAAGGGAGAAACTGGATAGAAAAGATGAGGCTAGAGATTATCTAGACAAGAGAGAGAGCATAGATTATGAGGTGGTCAGGGAAAAAGAAAAATTATGACCAGAAACTATTAAAACTAGTTAGCCTGGAGTAGTACAGGAGCAAAGCCAGGTGTCATTAAGATAATTTTTAAGAATACTTTTGAATTGGTTGGTATTTGTGCTGGTTCTGATGCTGTGAGGTAGTGAATTCCACCTTGTAGCTACATGATGAGAAAATACTGAGTCCCCTGCCTTATTAGTGGATTTGGACACTTGTAGTAGAGATTTATTTGCTGACCAATTTGTGGTATGTGCCTGGAGAATATTTAGAAGGGCAGTTTTTTTTTTCAGGTTGGTATACTAGTTTGTGTGCTAAGGTTAATTGGTTATAGGATAGAAACTGTGGGAGTTCTAACCAGGAGAGTTTTTTTTTAAGGCTTGACAGTGGTGGGTATGATGTGGGCAGTCGGTTGCAAACTTAGCTATTTTATTGTAGCATGTTTCAGGTTTTATTAAACCTGTCTTTTTAAGGTTGGTGAGAACTGGGGAAGCATACAAAAGTGTTGATAGAAGATGGGTTCTAACAATGGCAACCCTAGAGGTGCAAGTTAGATATTTTTTATTTCTGTAGAGAGTACCCATTTTTTGTGAACTTTCTTAATTGTTTGTGCTATATGTAGGCCAAATCTTAGGTTATCTATTATTATTCCTAGTTTGTTTGTGAATCAACATTAACTTTAGTATTACTCCTAGCTGTGATGTAGAAGGTGTTGGGGGAGGGGGGGGAAATCACAAGTTTTGTTTTATTGGGGTTGAGTATGAACTGATGGTTAGAAAGCCATAGCTTTGTATCTGAGAATGATTTTTGGGTTATATCATGGAGGTGTTGCAGGTTATTAGTGGCCCATATAAGTGTTGTGTCGTCTGCATATTGGATAGGTGAAGAAAGTGGGGTAGCACTATGAAGATTGTAAAAAATAGTGAAGAGTAGACTAAAGTGCAGAGGGGCTGAGATTCAGTTTGGAGATTGCATTTAATAGTTTGAGGTGGGCGACCATATCAAAGGCCTTGGACATGTCAAGAAAGACTGCAGGCTATTTTACCATTGTTTCTGAGTTGGTTGATGGTTCTGGTAAAACTGAGGAGTGCCTAAAACATGTTGCTAGCATGTTGCTGAAGGTAAGATAATGAATCAGTTGGGAATGGATACATCTTTTGAGGGGTTAGATAGTAGAGAGAGAATGGTGATCTGCCTGTAAGGATCGACACTGAATAAGATATGGCTTCAGCTGCTAGTTTTAAATATTCGGCTGGTAACTTGTCAGCTGCTATTGAAGAGGGTTTGAGTTTTTTTGAGTAGTTTCTTAACAGTAGCTGTGGGAACAGGCTGAAAGGAGAAGGAATTGTAGTTAATATTGAAAGGTTTGGAGGCTGGTGATGGTTCTGTGGAATTACTTTTGGTTAGAGATAGTACACTTTCAGTGAAGTATTTATTGAATTCTTCTGCAACAGTGGTAGAAGAGTGTGGTAAGTTAAGGGAAGGGGTAGTGGAATGTCCTGGGTGGAGAATGGCATTTATGGTATTCCAAATTTTGTGGGGGTTATGCTGGTGTTTATGCTACAGGTTACAGTAGACATTCTTATTATCTACGCAGAAAATGCCCAATAGCAACCAGAATACCTCTGCAAACACAGTAGTCAAAAACAAAAATCAAAAAATTTGAGGGTTAGACTCCAGTGTCCAAATCAAAGTAAAAAAGCAGTCTTACTTTCTGGATTCTTATTATCTAGGTTGATTTGGTGTTTAGCTTTGTTTCTAATTTGCTGGAATGCGATGCGGTTGATTTGGGTTTTATAGATGAGCCATGTTTGCTAAGCTTTGTCTCTTTTCCTAAGGAGCATTCAAGGTGTCGTTAGTTAGCCATGGTGTGTATGTGGCCTTAATAGGAACTGACCTGGGGGGGGGGGGCAATCTGTTTAGAATTTCAAGGAAGGTACTGCTGGGGGCAGGTTTTTTTAGTAGAGATCAGTTAAATCTTTTTAGGGTATTGATTAGGTCTTTGGGGTTAAAGTTTTTTTTTTCTGTGGATTTGGCAGACGGTGGTGAGGTTAACAGTACTGACGTTTTTTCTCAATAGATAGGCTGGCATATGGTCACTAAGGTTGTCGGGTAAGCAGCAACTAATCTGATAATTCTGAGGTTTGTTGGCTAGTGCCTGATCCAGTATAGATTGACAGTTGGAGTTTTTATCGATCTGTGTAGGAGCTTGAATGATGAGTTGTGTGAAGCCTGAGAGGTTGATGTGAATGCTAAGGTTATGTGAATTATAAGTTGTCCAGTCTATATTAAAGTCACCCATAATGACAGTTTCTTGGGCTATGGAATTTGATATAGACTGGATGATGTGCTCTACAGTGGAGATGCTATTTCCAGGTGGGACACAGGTAGCTATAATGGATATGAATTTGTTTTGGTTAAGTTGAAGTTTAGTATGTAGAATTTCTATGTTTTTGAGATCATCTATGTTTAGGCTTTGTGGTAAAGTATGAGACTGCTCTTAAATAAGGTGGCTACCCTCCACCTCTTTTTATCTTCCTGTCTGCTCTAATAATGTTGTAATCAGGTGGTATAATTCCGCTATCAGTAATGTGTGCTTTTAACCAGGTTTCCATTAAAACAGCAATATTGGGGTTAAAATGGGAAGGGTGGCAAGTAATTCTTGTACTTTGTTGACTAGACTTCGCAGGTTTAGATTTAGGATTAGTATTTTGAAGCCTTTTTGTGATATATTGGTTATATCTTGTATTTGAGAGGGTGGTGAAGAGGTATTCTGGGGGCCTAGGTTTGGGTGAATGTCTCCACTTACAATAAGTTTGGTAGCTATGGTTACTAGTGTCTGGACGATTGTTGATATATACTTATGAAACTTAAAAGGGGTATTGTTGTGTTTGGTTTAATATGGTATAGTCTTTATGAGGTGTGATGGAGTTCTGTTATATTTAAGATGGATGGAGATATTAAGATGGAGCAGTCAGGTGTGGAGAAAAGGTAGATGTAGTTTTGTGAAAAGTTTGAGGGGAGACTATTTGTGAATGGTAGTTTAGGTGATTAGCAGATGCTAGCAGAGCTATTAATATACAATATATTTATAGCATTTTGTAATGGTTAAATGGTAGGGATTGGTTATAGGTTAATATATATGTGGTAATGGACGGGTATTATTAAGGTTAGTGTGGAAAGGTGAGTTGGTATATAATTGGAAATTATATAGGTGGTGATTGGTAGACAAGTGTGAGTGGGATTGGTTAGGTTTAGAATAAATTCGAGTGATCTGGGGGTGGGGAGGGAATGGAGGCAGGGTAGGGGAGTGGAGTGGAGTGAAGTCAGAGTGTAGTGAGGGTGGAAGGGAGCAGGCAGAGGCAAGTTCTACAACTGGACAGAGAGGAACAGCCAGTCACTTAGACTACCACGTACTGTGAAAAGTAGCTATGCAGCTGACAATTATGTAAAGTAGGAATTTTTAGATAATTAGAAACCTTATGCTAGGAGTGTATGGAGTATGAGAAATATGGTTAAGTGTACTGGGGAAGGAGAGGACGAGTGAAACAATGATTCCAAACTAGAAAGTATTGGGTTTAGAGAGATATGTGGTGGGGGTGGGGTTTACTAATAGTGTGCACTCCCTGAATACATTCTAAATGAAATTTACTATCATAGAAGGGTTAAAGCATTAACATAAAGTAAAGACAACATTATAGTGCAAGTAAACCAGCCAGCAGATGCAGCTTGCTGATAGAGAACTACTATAGTGATGCCTCACAGTGTTTGCTTTAGTTGAGAACTGTAAATGGAAAGAAAAAAAAAAGATTAAGAAAAGCTGACAAGGGGAGTGCTAGAGGAGGTAAGACTGTCTTTATAATTGGAGATATAAGAAAGCAGTAGAAGGGGAATAGGTAACACAGCCTAATTCCACTACAGTTACTAAGTTAAATTAAAAACCTAAGCAGTAATTTGACACTAAAAATATGTTCAAACAAATACAAGCATATAGCCATATATACAGTGCTCAGTCAAGATTAATGTACATTATACAACGACCTCCCCATTAACATTCCAAAACATGCACGCTGATTGGTCAGCGTGCACGTTGTAAATCAGACTTATACTAATGGAAAAAGGTCCGGTGGCCCAGACTTTTTCCATTAGTATAAGTCTTTTTTTACAGCAATGGTAAACGCAAGATCTCCGTTGCTGTTTAGACACCGTCTCGCTATGTTAACATAGCGAGACAGCTTTAAAAAAAGTAACTGAGATCTTGCTTTCTCCATTGCTTTTTTTAAAGCTGTCTCACTATGTTAAACTCCTTTAACATAGCAAGACACTTTGTAAGAAGCAACGGAGATCTTGCTTTCTCCAGCTTCCACCAAACTCTGATGTACTGCGTAAGCATATGCATGCGCAGTACATCAGAACTGCCACAGAATACCAGACAGCTGTGGAAGGGCAGCAAGGAGGCATTATGCAATGCCATTATTTTAGAAAAGTAATTTTTTTTTCCTTAAATAATGTCACTATTACAGCAATAACCCACTTCTGGGTGATGGGTTAATGCTGGATTTACCCACGGTTGTCTTTGTTTGGCCACTCGGGCTTCGCCCTCGTGACCAAACCACACCAACATGGGCAAATCCAGCATTACCCACACCCAGGCGTGGGTTATTGCTATAATATCCAGCTTGGCCTGGGTGAGCTGTCACTGTAACATATGACACAGTCTAAAACAGAATCTATAGTACAAGGTATTTCTATACTGTAGCAACTGAGTGTCTACAAACTATAAGGAATTAATTACATCCCAGTTTAAGCATATAGTGAGCAGTTAAATTAGTTTGCTGTTAATTGCTTGGGATTCATTTTTAAAATACAGCGGTAGGAACATAACTGATAAAGCACAGTATCTTCCTTTAAAAACAGTGATAATTACACAATAGTTTCAATAATATGAGCTAAATGGTCAGTAAAGTCACAACAAAAAAAAATCCACTTAAAACAGTAATGCATAAGCAGAGTTCACTTCATTACCAAGACCAGGTGATGAGCATAACCCTTTAAATAAATACATGAATGGTGACATATCTTGCTGCTTATACCGAATAATTGAACCATATCCTAAGAATCATTGGATTTCTGCAGAAAAAAAAACGTTTAACAGAACTTACATGGAGGGCACATTACTGGAAGATGCCAAAACAGCACGCAGAAACAGGGCAGAGTAGTTTAAAAATGTTGCCGGTCTGAGTGGGGTGTGATTGGAGTTTCTGCAGGAGGGGTGAGGTGATATTCACCAAATGGAACAGTGAAATGGCAGTTACACTGCTACTGGATTTTACAGTCCTTAGAGAAAAATAAAAGTGAGTGAGAGAGAACAAGGTAAAAAGAAAGGCCTGGCAGTACAGCAGCTAGAAGCAAAGGAGATTTTATGACTGAGCGAGTAGAGTTAATTATATTTAGAATTAATATAAATAATTCGGAAATAATAGCTCTGCAGAAAAATACAAGCAGCAAAAGCTAAAAAGAATAGCAATTCTGCCTAGAGGTCTGAGCAACTAACAAAAAAATCCAAATGTGTCATTAAAACAACTCAATTGCTTTAACATCTACTTCAAAGAAAGCTGGATTCGTGTCACTGCAATTCAAAACTGATAAGTGACAAGACAGAAAAACAAACTCCAAGGCTCACAAGACAATCAGAGAAAGCAAACAGCAAAATTATGTCATTTTGTGGGAACAGAAAGCCTTGGCTAGTATAGATCAGTGTGTGTGTGTGTGTGTGTGTGTGTGTGTGTGTGTGCATACCTTTAAGAAGCTATCCAAGGGCTTACACAAGTGTATAAATACGGAGTACATGCATGCTAGACTGACATTTTGTAGGTAGCTGTTGAGATGTAAGCATGTATGTATGTAAGGTCTGCCTGTTAACTTGTTTGTTCATATTTAATGATGCTCTAGTCCATCCTGATGTGTTTCTATGTATTACTGCATCTAAAGGAAAACCCCAGCCTTTTTGTCATGTGTATTAGAGATGAACGAGCGACATGGTGTAATAAACAGCATATCCAAAGGGCATGAAGTTAGAGGTGGCATGGCTAAAATGACTTGAGGCATTTACTTGGGACTGGTGGAATATACAGGAGTGAATCATCCCTAAAATGTACATCGCAAAACAGGTCAGAAACAAATTTCAGGTATTAAAACTTGCTCAGCACTATTTCTTTTCTCATGACATGAAACAGGGCATACAGAACATTTGAAATTATATTCGCATAAACTGATGTGTACGATATTGATAAAAATATTTAAATTACTACAGAAAATGTTTGAAATAAAGTCCATATTGCATAAAATACGGGGAAACAACCGCATTTTCGCAAAGCATGTACTTGTCGTATTAAGCAGAGATATCTGAGTTATCAGAAGTGTATGAAGTGATTGCATCATTGTGCAGTGCTACAGTAAAGCTATTTCGCAAAAGTACACTTATTACAAGGCATATTTCGCAAAAGTACAGCCATTACAGGGCATATTTTGCAGAGTACAGCCATTACAGAAGATATTTCGCAAAGTAAAGTATTTTGAAGAGTTTACTGAGCATTTGAATGTAATTACAAGCTCACAGCACAGTTTGTTTATACATAATTACAAGGGCCATATTTTCAGTATGTTTGTGTACACTTTGTGGGCATGGCAGATGGATTTCGAAAACCCAGTACACTTGTGTTTGACAGTAATATTGCTGAGATCTGAAGAGTGTTTGAGCAAGAGTATGACATTTTCATATAGGCTGCATTTTCTGATAAAGATGACCATACAAAGGCATTTTTTATGCTTAATTCAGCTGGGTCAGAAGCCATAGAAAGGGAGCGTTCATTTGAGTATGTACCTGCTATCTATACAGGAGAGGGGTAAAATCATCATATTGTTGTACCATACGAGTCAAGTGAGGAGGACCCAGTGTGCTTAAAATGTAAATTTAGAGAAATGTATAATCCCCAGACAAATGTTACAATGGAAAGGCACTTATTTTACACAAGGGATCAAAAGCCTGGTGAAACTTTTGCAGCATGGAAATAAATCTAAAACGTGCAGATGTGTTGATTTAACGGATGAGTTGATAAAGCATAGACTTATGTGTGGTATAAAAGATGATGGTGTGATAAAGATTTTGCTTCATGACAGTGATTTGACTTTGAATAAGGCAATTAAGATTTGCCAGATATATAAGCTCAAAGAAAAGCTTATAAATATGCTTACAGATGACAATAGCTTGCGAAGGAGCAGTGATAAAGCTCATGTTGATAGTATGCAACAAGTACTTAAAATAAGCAGGCCCAAGCATGTGGCAGCAACTGTAGTCCCTGCAGCATTCACTGGTATACTAGAGCTTTCCAGCAAATTCCAGAGTTTCTCGATGAAGCACAAGAGTGAGTCAGCAAACACAAAGCATGGGCCCCAACCTAGTTTCATTGTCAAGAATTGTAACTGTGGTAGAAGTCATGAATCTAAAATGGAGAAATGTTTAGCTTTTGATCAGCAATGCCACAAATGGAATAATTTCAAAAGATGTTGTAAATCAAAAGGTCCACATTCTTTTATTAAGAGGGAACAATTTAAGAAACAAGTTGATCAGTTAGACAGTGGCAACACTACTCTTTATGTTGATGGTGTGTCAGTGCTTCATAAAACAGTTAATGCAGTAGATTTAAGGGCAAAGAATGACGTATTTTGCACTGTCTATATAAATGACAAACCCATACAGCTTAAAGTTGACATAGGTTCCAAGTGCATGTTATGTCAGCAGAAACATTTGCTAGAGTGTGCAATGGTGAAAGGCTTGATTTGGCAAGGTGTGCGAAGCTTGTTGCTTATGGAGGTGAAGAAATTCAAACCAAAGGCCCAGTAGTGCTTTCATGTTGCTCTGCTGGGAGATGTTATGACTTGTTATTTTAGGTGGTCAAAAGGCACATCCAGTCATTATTAGGGCAGTTTGAAAATGGGACTGCTTTAAATTAATAAGGAAGTCCACCATGTTAGCTTGAAAGACCACTACTCTAATTTCACCCAGTACATTTTTCCACCTATGCTGATCTTTTCAAAGACCAACTAGGGAAACTTCCAGTTGTGTATTCCATGAAGTTAGACCCAGAAGTCAGTCCAGATATCAGATCAGCACGTAAAGTTCCAATAGCCATGCAGGACAGAGTCAAAGCCAAATTAGATAAAATGGTGTGACAAGGTGTGATTTGTCCAGTTGAAACTCCAACAGAGTGGTTATCTTCCATGTTGGTAGTTCATAAGAAAACCTCGGATGACATCAGACTATGTATTGACCCACAAGATTTGAATAAAGCATAAAAAGACCTACCTCATCATCCAATGCGCACAGTCGAAGAAGCTGCAGCCTTGATACCAAATGCCACTATTTGTTTCTGTTTTAAACGCAGAATTTTCATTTTGGCAAATTCAGCTTGACAAAAATCATCGTTGCTCACTACTTTCAGTACTCCATTTGGCAGGTACAGATTTTTGAGAATGCCACTTGTGTAAATTCTGCAAGTGAAGTCTTTCAACGTGCAATGGAGCAACTTTTTAATGGGTATCTTTGTGCTATTATAGTAGATGACATACTAATAGGAGGTCATGATGAAGCAGAACATGACAGAAACCTCAGAAAAGTAAGTTCTAGAAAGGGCATGTCAGGTGAATCTTAAGTTCAGTCCACAAGAATGCAAATTCAGGCTACAAGAAGTTCCTTACGTTGGTCATTTATTTACGAGTACAGGCCTACGACCAGACCCTTCGAAGCAAACAGTCATTCTCGAGATGGCAGCTCCAGACAATGTTCAAGCCTTGCAACATTTTCTTGGCATGGCCAACTACCTAGGCAAGTTCAATCCGGATTTGAGCCTTAGCACTGCTTAGAGAGCTGATACATAAAGATGTATCCTGGTCTTGGTCAGAGCAACACCAAAGGGCATTTGATGTCCTGAAACAGAGAATTGCAAGTCCAACTGTAAGAAATTATGATGTTCAGAAACCAGTTACACTTCCCTGTGATGCTTAGAAATATGGTCTTGGTGAAGTCATTCTACAAGGGAATCAGCCTGTTGCCTGTGCATCGAGAACTCTTATCCAAACTGAGATGCAGTATGCCCAGATCGAGAAAGAGCTTTTGGCAACTGTGTTTGCATGTTTGAAGGTCCATGATTATGTTTATGGGAGACCTATCCAGATCGAAACAGACCACCAACCTCTAGTCACTACCCCGAAAAAAACAATGCATTCAATTCCAGCCAGACTGCAATGTATGATGCTAATATTGCAAAAATACAATTTCAGTCCTGTCTACAAGAAAGGCAAACTTCTTTATCTTGCTGATACATTATCCAAATCACCCAGAAATATCACAGAACAGTACGAGAAAGAGAACCTTGATTTTGAAGTTATGGAAGTGAGAAATTATTCTTCCACATGTCCTGATAAGCTAAGAGATCACACAGCCACAGATCCAGTTTTACAGAGGCTTGACCACTTAATCAAGGATAGCCATTAAAGCAATCTAGTTTACCTCAAGAAATACAATCTTATTTTCCATACAGAGATGAGATTTTGTCTGACAAAGGTATCATTATGAAAAGGCCAAAAGCAATTCTTCCAAAGTCCTTGCAACCAAGGTAACATTACTATCTTGCATCGTGGTCACCCAGGATCTGAATCTACCAAAAGAAAGGCGAGAGCACTAGTGTTTTGGCCGTCTACGTCACAAGACAATGAGACAGCACTTTCATCTTGGTCAGTGTGTAACAGTACTAAGCCACAACACCGGATGAAACCACATCAGCAAAACCAGATTACAGACCTACCTTGGTAGACAGTAGCCACTGACATTTTCTAGTGGAATAGTCAATGTTATTTGGTGTTAGCTGACTCTTACTCCAATTTGTTCAAAATTGACCTACTTCCTAACCTAAACCAGTACAAAGGAGGAAAAGTGCCCAAACAGTAACCAATAAATCCCAAAAAGCTGTAGGATAGCCGTTTCCACCACAAATCACAATGTTTATTCACAAAGACACTGCACCAGTAACCACAATGTACTTCCTAACCTAGCATCCAGTACCGTCATTGCTAAGATGAAGCATCATTTTGCTGTACATGGTAGCCTGCACAAAGATATTTCTGACAATAGCATGCAGTTTACAAGCCAACAGTTCAAAAGATTTGCTGAAGAGTGGGACTTTCCTCATATCATGAGCAGCCCATAGTACCGCAGTCAAGCGGTTTGACAGAACCTGGAATTCAAAGTGAAAAGCAATTACTAGAGAAGTCAAAACAAGACAATAGTGATGTTTTCCTGAATCACTTGAATGTGAGAAATGTTCCTTGTGATAACCATCTTTGTTCACCTGCTCAGAGAATTTTGTTGAGACAAACCAGAACCACATTACCAATCAGTAGTCAATTGCTGGTTCTGTGTGTCAAGAACAATACACTAGTGAAAGCCAATCTGTTGAAGAAGCACTTAACTCAGAGGTCCTACTACAATAAGACCAGCAAGTCTCCCAATCCATTATGAGAAAGAGAAGTGGTAAGGATGCAGATGTCCAAAGGTTATGATTGGATTGGTGTCATGAAGAGTATTGGCCCACAGCCCAGATCATACATTGTGGAATCACAAGGAGCAGAGTTTGGGCGGAATTGAAAACATTTGACACCGGTGTCCAAGCCTATACCACAGCACATAGCCTGTGAGAAAGATTATCTCAGAGTGAGTTGTCCGGTGTTCCAGTTCCAAAGGACGTTCAGGAGGACATTCCTGTTCGTGTGATGAATCAAGAAGTTGTTCCTGATACAAGTTGTGCAGTGGACTGTC